>NC_064616.1:861843759-862148328 GCF_023898315.1 Schistocerca nitens | reverse complement strand
GAAGAGCAGAGTCAATTCGAACTTGTTTGAACACGGAACTGTAGAACCACATGCGTGGTGGAGCATTGCGACCTGCAGGTCTGGCAAAAGTTTGTAGTGGTATAGAAAGTCCAACCTGATTACAGGTTCATCTACATTGGCGATGTGGAAGGTCCAAGGAAAGGTCGCGACTGGTGATAGGCGAAGCGACATCTTGATGGAGCCCAGGACTGCGATAGGAGAGTGATTTGCGACTATCAAAGCGAGGTTAGCAGGAGAAAGCGTGTTGCACGCTAGCTTGGCCGGGATAACGCTGACATCAGCGCTGGTGTCGACTAGAAAGAGCATTCCTGGTGACAGGTCCATGACGTAGAGGCGTTGTGCCGCTGGGGCAAGCAGTGCGGCGTCGAAAGGTAAGCACCATCAACGATCATGGCGGGATGTGACGCCTAAAAGCGTCCGCCAGAATCGTTTGGCTATTCACAGCGTGCGTGACAGTTGCGAGGGCCATCCCTGTACATTGAATGGTACCAGAATTGCAGGTAAGCTTGGGGGTGAGGTGGTGCAGAGAGGGCAGGGGACGTACCTGACTGCGTCGTTGCCTGAGACCACTCGGGCTGCTGCTCGGGCTAGGTCGGCTGCTGTTGGGAGGTCGCAGGCAGTACCTCCTGTAGGCCCCCAGGAGGCAGCTCCTGGCGGTCCGCTGAGCTGCTGAGGTGCCTGTGCTGACCCCTACTGGCAGGGCACAGAACCGAAGGTGCAGGCACGCCAACTGAAGATGAAAGCCAGGCTTCGGCAGTCAGATCTTCATCCCAGCTCACAGGTGACTGCTGATGTGAGACCGTCTCCTTCCCGTCCTCACGAGTCACCCGGGAATGTAAAAATCAGTCTTCAAATACATTTTAACTTCTGTCTTATGGCGCCGAGGCTGCTGCTTGCTATTCCATTACAGCGGGACTTGGTGCGTCTGTGTATGATGTAGTCAGGTGAACGACTTCACGGTCATTGCCTCTTCTGTCACGTTGAAAAACTTCTCGAAGAATCTTCTTAACGTCGGTCATTGGCTCTTGGAATGTAGGCGAGGGCCTTTGATCACATGTGACAATTGAGAAACACGTGAGCCGTTCGGGCGATGGCCTGACGGATGAATCGACAGCTTCCGCTTATGTGGGGAGGGCGATGGCCTCTTCTGTCACGTTGAAAAGCTTCTCGAAGAATCTTCTTGACGTGAGCCGATCGGGCGATGCCCTGACGGCTGAATCGACAGCTTCCGCTTCTGTGGGGAGGGCGATGGCTTCTCCTGAACGTGCTATGATGACTTGCAAGCGCCGGCCATTGCCACTGCTGCTTTGTCCGCTGTTTCCCAGTGTGTAATTCTTCTAAACTAAACTAAGCCCTGGAGGCGAGTGCGGCGCGGGTGTAACGGCTGATGCCCTAGCAACAATGGGCAGAAGGCGGTCATGATGCAGCCAAGGTGGGGGCTGATACGGAAACCGGCACAGACGACACGCCAGTGCCGTTATGAGAGCAGGCAGAAGGTGAGCGTGGTGTGACCACGGAACGATGGTTGATGGTTGCAGAAACCGATGCAGCTGAAGCGACGGGTGTCGCCAAGGCAGTGTGCACAAGGAGGGGGGCGGGGGGGGGGGCTGGGGGGCGGGGGGGAGGGGGTGCAATGATGTCAGACATATAAGAATGTGCAACACGTGTACATGAACATTCGAATTACAATCTCGAACTTCGTTGGTACATCAAACCAACCCGAAGGCGACTGTTTAGTTAAGGTGTGAAACACAATGTCCTTCACATGGTTATCATTCGCAATGTCACTAAGCAGCGTGCACTGTCTGTGCAACAGGCATTGCCAGATAGTAGCATTTGATGGTGGCCGCCGGCATGCCTGGGGCCAGGTAATTGTTGACTTTTAACCAAATGTACTAGGTGATCAAAAAGTCAGTATAAATTTGAAAACTTAATAAACCATGGAATTATGTAGATAGGGAGGTAAAAATTGACACACATGCTTGGAATGACATGGGGTTTTATTAGAACCAAAACAAAAAAACAAAATTCACAAATTGTCCGAAGACGCTGGACAGCAAAACGTCAGTGACTGCGCATAACAATCATGTATAAAAGGAGCTGTAATGAGAGAGAAAATCAGATGCGGCAGCAGTCACAGCATGTTGACGTTACCTGAATAGGCACTTTTAGTGAAGCTGTATTATCAGAATGGGGAATGTGCTAGTTCAGCGTTACGATCCTATCGCCATAGGAAGGGGATTCGAACGGGTATAGGTCTGTTGACAAATGCAGCTGTGGTGAGAATGATTTCGAAGTTCGAAGCCACAGGTTGTTTAGACGATAGATCCTGTAGTGGCCAGCCGAGCACAAGGAGTAATGCTGCTGAGACAGTTCAGGAAGAAATGGAGACTATAGCGAGTTCGTCTATGGATGGGGAAGTCAGCGCTCGTGCAGTCGCACGTCACACCAGTATTCCATACACTACTGTTTGGTTGGCACTTAGGCATACCCTCCGATGCTATCCGTACAAAATCCATCGGCATCATGAACTATTACCTGGCGATTTAGTGAAGCGGGGGGCATTTACGGTGTGGGCGTTGGAAAAGATGGCGGAAGATAACGATTGGTGAGTAACGTGTTGTGGACCAACGAAGCTCATTTCACGCTCCGAGGGCCTGTCAACGTCCACAACTGCAGAATTCGGGCTACCGAAAATCCTAGAACTGTCGTCGAAACTCCATTACCCGACGAGAAAGTCACGGTATGGGTTGGATTTACCACATCTACCGTTATCGTGCCTGTTTTCTTCGAGGAAATGCATGATTCTGGTTTTGTAATTGCTACCGTGACAGGTGAGAGGTATGCCGATATGTTACAGAATCGCATCATCCCCAGCCTTGCTGATAAACACCTGCTGGAATGTACAATGTTTATGCAGGATGGTGCTCCACCCCATATTGCTAGACGTGTGAAAGATCTTTTGCGCGCGTCGTTTGGTGATGATTCTGTGCTCAGCCGCCACTTTCGGCATGTTTGGCCTCCCAGGTCCCCAGACCTCAGCCCGTGCGATTATTGGCTTTGGGGCTACCTGAAGTTGCAAGTGTATCGTGATCGACCGACATCTCTAGGGATACTGAAAGGCAACATCCGACGCCAATGCCTCACCATAACTCCGGACATGCTTCACAGTGCTGTTCACAACATTATTCCTCGACTACAGCTATTCTTGAGGAATTATGGTGGACATATTGAGCATTTCCTGTAAAGAAAATCATCTTTGCTTTGTCTTACTTTCTTATGCTAATTATTGCTATTCTGATCAGATGAAGCGCCATCTGTCTGACATTTTTTGAATTTTTGTATTTCTTTTTTTTCGGTTCTAATAAAACCCCATGTTATTCCAAGCATGTGTGTCAATTTGTACCTTTCTATCTACATTATTCCGTGATTTATTCAGTTTTCAAATTTATACTGACCTTTTGATCACCTGGTACATCAGGAACACTAGTAAACACGCAAGCACAGTTAATAGGATGTGAGGCACTGGCACAAAACGACACTGGTTGATCCGTTGTTCCTAGGACAATGTGGATTGGCACACAAAGTTCGTTAATGATGAACAGAAGCACAAAATAATTACCGAACACACGACAACGATGTCGGGGTCACCACTGTGGGTATTACATGGCGTAGAACAGTAATAAAACACTTTTGCAGTCGAATAAACACTTATTTTAACACTAAACAAAGCAAATACAAGAGAAGCTGTCGAACATGGCGCACAGCGAGAGAGACAAAGTGAACTAAAAGTAAAGTCAAGGAACATTGGTTCAAAGCCATGGCGCTTCACGCCAAAGGCGCCACAGTGTCATTAGGCGAGAAAACTGATATTGTGAGTAACCTCAACAATCAGGTCGCAGGACTAAAAAAGGATCTTAAAGTAGAGGCAGAACACAAACAGTCTGGTACATGACTAGGCCCGGAAGAAAAAAACGTTGTAAAAGAAGAATTAGAGCAGATGAATGATGTTAAAAACACTAGCACTGATGAAAATGTAGTCTTTTGAAAATAAACCGAAAATGTAATTTTTGATGTAGACAGGTTGGTAGTAGTGGATGGTAGTAATCAAACTGTTGTATATGTAACAAATTAAACTGCAAATTGCACCGATGTTGCACACAAAAGGTACGTAAATATTATAAAAATGGAGGTAAAATCACTCAAATGAAGTAAAATATCCGAAAACGAAAGTGAAAAGAACATTTGTAAGTAAGGTCGAAGTAATAGTGAATACATATACATACAAAGTAATTTTCAGCAGAAGACACTGTGGCTGTTTAATTCAAACTGTAAAACGAAATATTATTTCAAGTGTAAGTTGGAATTAAAGTGTTTATGCTACTGGCCATTAAAATTGCTACACCACGAAGATGACGTCCTACAGATGCGAAATTTAACCGACAGGAAGAAAATGCTGTGACATGCAACTGATTAGCTTTTCAGAGCATTCACACAAGGTTGGCGCCGGTGGCGACACCTGCAATGAGCTGACATGAGGAAAGTTTCCAACCCATTTCTCATACGCAAACAGCAGCTGACCGGCGTTGCCTGGTGAAACGTTGTTTTGATGCCTCGTGTAAGGAGGAGAAATGCGTACCATCACGTTTCCGACTTTGATAAAGGTCGGATTGTAGCCTATCACGATTTCGGTTTATCGTATCGCGACATTGCTGCTCGCGTTGGTCGAGATCCAATGACTATTCGCAGAATATGGAATCGGTTGGTTCGGGAGGGTAATACGGAACGTTGTGCTGGATCCCAACGGCCTCGTATCACTAGCAGTCGAGATGAGAGGCATCTTATCCGCATGGCTGTAACGGATCATGCAGCCAGGTGTCGATCCTTGAGTCAACAGATGGGGACGTTTGCAGGACAACAACCACCTGCACGAACAGTTCGACGACGTTTGCAGCAGTATGGACTATCAGCTCGGAGACCATGACTGCAGTTACCCTTGACGCTGCATCACAGACATGAGCGCCTGTGATGGTGTACTCAACGACGAACCTAGGTGTACGAATGGCAAAACGTCATTTTTTCGGATGAATCCAGGTTCTGTTTACAGCATCATGATGGTCGCATCCGTGTTTGGCGATATCGCTGTGAACGCACTTTGTAAGCATGTATTCGTCATCACCCGGTTTTATGGTATGGGGTGCCATTGTTTACACGTCTCGGTCACCTCTTGTTGACATTGACGGCACTTTGAACAGTGGACGTTACATTTAAGATGTGTTACGACTCGTGGCTCTATCCTTCATTCGATACCTCTGAAACCTTACGTTTCAGCAGGATAATGCACGACTGCATGTTGCAGGTCCTGTACGGGCCTTTCCGGGTACAGAAAATGTTCGACTGCTGCCCTGGACAGCACATTCTCCAGATCTCTCACCAATTGAAAAGTCTGGTCAATGGTGGCCGGGCAAGTGGCTCGTCACAATACGCCAGTCACTACTCTTGATGAACTGTGGTATCGTGTTGAAGATGCATGGGCTGCTGTACCTGTACACGCCATCCAAGCTCTGTTTGACTCAATGCCCAGGCGTATGAAGGCCGTAATTACGGCCAGAAGTGGTTGTTCTGGGTACTGATTTCTCAGGATCTATGCACACAAATTGCATGAAAATGTAATCACATGTCAGTTCTAGTATAATATATTTGTCCAATGAATATCCGTTTATCATCTGCATTTCTTCTTGGTCTAGTAATTTTAATGGCTAGTAGTGTATTTGCTTCAGAGGGTGACAAGACAAGTAGTGATACAAAGGAAAGGCCAAAGTGTTGTAGGTTTACATGACGCCACAGTGAGTAACAGATGTGTAGTGTACAGTAATGCTGAAAACAGTGGCGGCTCGCAGGTATACAATGTGGACGTTCACAAATTATTAAATTCAGATAAATATGAGAGTGCGAAATTAATAGCTTCTGATGTATAACAGTTATCGTTATGAATATATTTATACAACTGCAGCCACTGTCAATAACAATAATAATAATAATAATAAAAGAAGAATTTTTTGTGAAATTTTGTTGTTTTGTACATAATCAAGTACAATTGTGGCTAGAAGGAAATAATGTTCAAGCTTTCGCTATTCTCAATTTCACATTTTTGTGTAGGTGGGAGTTTTCGTGCTTTTTATTTTTTTAGACAGATGTACAAGACCCCTAATTCATGTATTAGTTAATGAATTAAATTCTGGGCTGAAAATCAGACATTCTTACATTGCACCCACACAACAAATTTCGCCTATTATACATTTCTTTGTTAAATGTTCGCTTGTAGCTACACTTATTTGATTTTGTCACATTCTCAGACAACGGATCTGGTCTAGAATGTCCTAGTTTCTTTGTGGCCAACTTTTCCTGGTTATGTTCTTTCCTGTTAGCACTGAATACACGTTCAACAGGGTTCATGTTGATACTCCACAGGAAAGCCGATTCCAGCACAGTAGACAATCACCTCCAAACACAAACTGCCGTTTGCGGAAATGATTCGAGTAGTGCTATCTATCAATGAGGTCATTTGACTAGAATAAAAATAAGGTGCTGAGACCCATAAGGGCCAAAAGCACACCGTCTTTGACCCCCATATTTAAGTGAATACCAGATAAACAAAGGAGACAGCTTTCTGTAAATGTTCGATAGACATACATTATGGGCTTAGAGTACAGATACACTTGACCCACCATTAGATCAACAGATGCCAGAAGCACGAATAAATGCTACAGTCTCACAATCGATGATGATGTGCTTTATGGTTCTCAGCAACTCAGACGGATTACTCTATAATAAAATCCAAAACTTACTGTACTATATCTCATTCAGAATCCCACAAATACGTTTTTCTATCAGTATAACTAAAACTTATAGTGAAGTCGATCTAATTTTTCAATATAGTGAGTGAATTTGCGTATCTGTGGGGTGTGCTACCGCCTTCTGGAATTTATACCAAGCAAACATAGACAAAAACACCTGGTGGCATTGTGGAAACTTGTAGTTGAGTGGTATGGGCTAGAAGTGCACACTGTGAACCATGCACACTGTTTATCAAATCCATATGTATTTGGTCCATAAGGCAATTACGTCACGCCAGTTGCGCATGCGCAGAAGCTCCTTAAAACGTGCATAAGTGAAGGTGTGCTCAAGAACCTGATGCCAAGTTTTACCGACTCTAGAGGACTTATATGTAGCACAGCACAGTATATTTAGAGCCATGTATATAACATTACTGCATCTACATTACGTTTAACAGCATTCATTGATAATTAACCATTAAATCCGAAGGGTGTCAAAATTTAGGGTGTTCATGTTTTCTTGTGTTATTGCATAGTGGCCGCCACTTAAAGTCAACAACATATCCAAGCTAATTTTATATTTTTCCATATGTATGTGCAACGACAAATCAAAGTAAATTCTTTCAAATAAATTCTTGTTAGAAGTAGAAATGTGTGATTTTGAGAATAATGATAATTTATATACACATTACTTTCAAAGACTCCTGGGGATGTGTCTCACGAGCATAGAGCCCCGAGCTGAGGTGGATCTTACTTCAAAAATTTCGATTTGCAGAGCCAGATCCATCCTCTAACTATTCTGTAAATCTTTCAAGTTGTATTCTACTGTCATGTTGGCCTTCTTCAATAAGTGTTAGATGTGTATATTGTAGAATATTTCAAGTGAAGGTACACGACAGTACCAACAAGAACTTTATTCGTAATTTGTCCATAAACTATTTATGGTTTTGAAATGAAGGTTGTATCCAATTACTGAAAACAGAAAAATGTTGCAATATGGTTATAGTAAAGGTACTATAAAGCACTATGATTGAAAGGTATATATTTGCATTTGCTATTGTTTAGTGAATAAGTTATCTTGCATTTTGAGAGGGGTATACTTTGACTGTCTTTGAGGAGAAGCATTTTTACATTTCCTATAATGCGAGTTACTGTGTTGTCTGGTTTCATAAAAGTTGCATAAACACAAGTTTTGGAAGTACTATGGGAGTATTTGTAATGTACCTGTAACTAAATAGGAATAAAGTCAGACTTCTCGGTCTACTATATTCATTTTCAAGATCTATCATCAGTAATTGAATTTAACTATTATAGTGGTAGCATTGATCAAGATTTTATATGGGAAAATTTACTAAGGTGAAAATATCAAACTTAAAGAACACTTATCTATTATCTCAACTGTATTTCAGTGTGAAAGATGAACAGAGTGAGGATATTAATTCGTCAGACCACTTACGTAATGTTTGAAAGCTGTAACAGGTGAGAATTGTGCTTTGTATGAGTAACTTTATATGTGAACTGCATTAATTTTTGAAATATGTTGGTAATAAGATTTTCTCATTTTTAAAAGAACTGAACATGTACTGGGTTATTATGATTCGAGAATTCATACACTATTATCAGAATATTTCATAATATGGAGACAGTATGGTGTGTATTTATATTGTTATATGAGAAGTTGTTTATGGATATTATGAAGATATGATGATGTAGTTTCATATATATGCTGTAAAGATGATATGTAAGATTTTTCTTTGAGATTTGATGAGATAGTTATACACAGGAGATACAGGCTCTTCTGAAAAGCTTGTAAAGGCCTTGCAGGGGAGGCTGTGCTGAAAAATAATTGTTAAGGAAAATATCGATTTTTTGCTTGATTATCGAGTTGTTTACCATTGAAATTATTCATTCAGGTCGTTGAGTGCGCGAATTCAAGGAGCCTGCCAGAGACAGTGTTGCCAAACACGTTCTTCATTTGGCTTCCTCAAACCAAGCAAACGTAGCTTCTGCTTGCCATGCTTAAATCCATCAGTTCTGAAGATGGCACATTTTGACTGGTAATGAGCATTTGAAAAGGGGTTAGCTCATGGATCCAGAGATTTCTGTGTTTTGCCGCATTTCAGCACGTGCAAGTGTTTGAATTTCCATGTGCAACAACCCGATTGGGTAACTTCAATCCTAAATAACTTGGAAATCTTTTTCTGAACATTTATTTCTCGGCAGAACCTCCTCTGCAACGACCTTACAAGCTTTCCAGACTGATAATGCCCACCATACATTATTGTGTTTTGAAGAAGATCATTATGATGAGCTTGCTTATGTCTTAGGGAACTTTGTTCTGTAGTATGGTGTGTGATGATCAGTTTTGTCATGTAGTTGATGACTCTACCTGGAAATGAGATGAAGGTTTGTAGTGTGTCTACTGTTGAGTCTGATGGTAATACGAAGAAGTATACTAACTGTGTGCAGACAGAGAAAGTTTTGCAACAGTCATTTTGTTTTAAAATTTCTGAGATATCTGTGCGGGCAAGTGTTTTTTACCAGCTGAGTAATTGCATTAGGAAGTCTGGACCATTTAAGGAGCGTAATGTTTAAGAGGAAAAGAGGGGTTGTTCAAACGATAATGTAACCAGATAACTATTTTTGTTGTGGAGAGAGATGTAGGTTTGTATTATCAGATGATAAAGACAAAAATTTTGTTGCCATGTAGTAATTTTCTGAAAAAGTAATAAACTCAATAAAACACCACTCTCTAGATGTACATTACTGTCATGGGAATTCGAAACTGATATGGGGCTTTACTTAAAATTTTGTGCCATAGTTGTAAGTAATGTAAGAAAGTTACAAAAATAATTTTTTAACTTGTTTCAGAAAGTAATTTAGTAAAGAACATGTTTTGTCACTCTAACATGATAATGTATTTACACTTTACCATTTATGAAATAGGTGCATACACTTGAATTTTGTACGTATTCTGAAGTACCGTTAAATCCTAGAACTTATTCCTGTTAGAACCAATACTTTATATGTAGCTGTCTATATACAACAGAATTTAGTTCATTTTATACATACCAATGGACTAATGAGCACATTTTCTTAGTTTAAGTTGTTATATCACAAAAACACTGAGAAAATATGCTATTATCTTATTTGACTGCAATTTGTATGAGAATGCATTTATGGTAAATGGAGAAGGAGTGTAAAGTGATGTGCCGTACAGTGCAAGAACAAGCTCCTACATGCACCTTCGTTATACACATGGTGGTTCATCAACTTGGATCATTGTTTTGTTTGGAAAGAGATCAGCCTTGTTATTTCTGGCCTTCCTGACTGTTCCTATCTCTTTGCGTATAATGATTTATTTATTTCACAAAACAAGTTGACTATATTATCACAAAGTTACACAAATACTCATGTTGCTACTTATTGTCAAACTTATTATATGAAATGAAGAATGTTCAGCTTGAAACGAAATATGTCGATTTGCAGATGAATAATAATTCACAAATCAGCAAGTATCAGGGAGTCTGTGAAAGTTTTTTCCTTATTAGTTCCCGATAACCTTCGCTAATTCCAATGCAAATAAATGAAAGAAAAATGAGACATAAAACAGTTTCATTACACATGTGAAGATATACAAAAGGAAAGAGAGATGTATTGTTTAAACTATTGGTCTACACCTTTGTGAAAGCATCACATACATAAGGTTATACCAGGTGAAACAGAAATGATTTCTTCTTTAATTTATATGTACATACTGTACATTTGCCCGAATACCTGAAATGATTTGTATCTTAAGTACTGATGATGAATTTAATGCAACTCTGTGAGATGGAGATTATACAACAAGATTATTCTTAAATAAGTTATGAAAAGGTTCACACTGACACATGTCTGTAATCTGTTTACACTTTACCAAAAGTAACTAAAACTCATATCTTATCTTTTCTAGATGACAAAATGACTATTGTAAACTTTAAATACTTGCCTCAGATGAGGGCTTATAAATGAAAGATGTTACCATGTTATGTACATAAAAGTTTTTAAACATAAAGTACTATGTACGTATTGAAGTGAGAATACCTGCATGGTTATGCTGAGACTAATACTAGAGGAATTGTCAAAATACTAGAAGTGATTTTAATTAGTGATACACTTAGTTATCAATTTATCTTGTAAATTTTGGCTCCACATGACCAACATGCATTCCACTTGTTAGAAAAGAATAGCATAGTTATTAAGAAGATGTACATTTATATGACTTTCAGGACTAAGACTTCAATCACACATCAATCGTTTAAAACCATATGAACTTTCTTTAATTATGTTCTGATAGAACTGTTAATAATAGAGGCTGTGCAATATTTCAGAGAAAAGACATGCAAGAAGAAGTGAGACGCTTCCTGGTGGTGTTTCAAAGACAAGTTCCCATTGTGCTTGTGTATCCATGCGGAAGAGAAAGGATATGCAAAGAACTACATGTAGAGAAAAGAAGAAATCTTTAATACTCTATGTCATAATATTGCATATATGTTGAAACAGTTCTTTACTCCATATGTGTATGTAATGTGATTAATTAGTAGTATTTATGACCGCTTTGCTACAAAAACAGATACAGACATTAAAAGCATTGTGCAACATATTTCTATTCTGGTACATGCATGCTGCGACAAAGATTCGCCAATAATTCTTATGCAGATACATTGGGGTTGTGTGTAAAGTAGCATAATGAGAAGTCATTATCGAAAACTGCGATTCTGACCATTACATTAAAACTTTATGTGAAGTTATATAAAGCTATAACCATGCACTGCAAATTGTTAATTCACTGTATTGATGAAACTGAGGTACCCAAAGTACAATTAAAATGAAATATATATAATATTTCATGATATCTAATAGGTAACTTAACATCTATAAAAACCATATTAAACATCAAGTCCGCATTATGATCAACAAAATCAGTATGCAGAAAAGTGACATTATTTACTATTCACGTAACCATAAAGACACAGGCTTCATGTTATTATCGAAATCAAATCTGTATTTATAAAGTTATTAAGAAAAGTAGTTCAGATGTTACTGTAAAAAGGCAGTTCATATGATTTGGTCACAGTAATCGTAATATTTTGGCATGTTATCTGATTTATAAATTTTGTAACAAAACATAGACTGGCCAAATTATGTAACCAATTTTGTAAAACCATCAAAATTTAATTGTAAACTTTTAAAGTCTGTTTAAAACAATGCGTGATCAAACATTTCGGTTCTTAGAAAGTATACAAGTAATAGCAGCAATAGCCATAGTAGATCAGGGTTATGTCATCTTTCAGAAAATGAAGTTGTGTCAGTATGTGTTGCAACAAACACGATTTTAAAAGTATGTTACTTTATTGGCTTTTTGATGTGATTTGACAGACAAAGAGCCCAAGCTTTCGTTACAGGTTATAGATTAATGGTTGGTTGGTTTGTTTGGGGAAGGAGACCAGACAGCAAGGTCATCGGTCTCATCGGATTAGGGAAGGACGGGGAAGGAAGTCGGCCGTGCCCTTTGAAAGTAACCATCCCGGCATTTGCCTGGAGCGATTTAGGGAAATCACAGAAAACCTAAATCGGGATGGCCGGACGCGGGATTGAACCGTCGTCCTCCCGAATGCGAGTCCAGTGTCGAACCACTGCGCCACCTCGCTCGGTATAGATTAATGCAGCAAAGAGATACTCACTTCATTCCAACATCAACTATAATTCAGGAACAGAACTATAGTCATATAATCTGTTTACATTTTACGCACTTACCACAAAAGATAAATTAGTATCCCAGTCCATGTAGTGGCAGTTGACACAATAACTAAGCATCCTCTCAATCATTCCATTAACTCTTTCCATCTATTGATTTGATTGAAAATGAAGTGAACTAGTTTTTAATTTCTTCACTCTCAACAACCGCCCAACTCCTTCATCAGGCCCAATATGAAGTCCGTCCTCTTTATCTGTTATTATTGTCTTTGGCATCCCAACCTTAAAACGTCCATGTGTTTATGAAAGCTTGTGTGATTGGGAATGCCTGCTGGTCCAGCACTGGCATCATCTCGTATGTTGAGATAAATGATCTATTATAATCAACACAAATCAATTCCCTGCTGGAGTTTGTTGAAACGATCTTAACACATCCACCCCAATAAACCAAAGTGGATCTGTAGCTACTGGCAACCTCTGCAACAGTACTTTTTTCACTTTAAATCCAGGGCTTAACTTCAGCTGGAAAGTGTCGGAACGGCGTTCTGGTACTTCTGAGGGAACATTTTCGAATTGAGTAGAACAAGTCGGCATCAGCGATTTCAACAATACCTCGTGTATTAAATCGCAATGTAACTGTAATTTGCCACTGTGCTGGCACCAGTGAACGTGATGGTGGGTAACCATTGTGATGTGGAGAGCTGGGATGTGGGTAGTGGTGCCATATCTAGCTGGGACCTCGTTGGAACACTCTGAGAATGGGGTGTAGAAATGAAGTAAAAAATTTATTTAATGTAATTGCATTTAATTTAAAACACAATTACATGCAACTTGTTTTAGCAGAAGTAGTTGATGCACAATATTTTTCGGAAGATTTCCCCTTTCTCAATGTCTTTTTTTCTCTTTCATGTATTTACAAAGCTCCATGCAAGTCAGCTTGTTGTTAAACTGGTACTGTAAGATTGATTCCACAGTCCCTGGCTGCAGTCAGTTTCTTTCATCAGTCAACTGAGCTGTCAGTGAAAAATACTCTTTCTACAGTGGCACTGTGTGCAGCAATAGAAAACAAATACTCACATAATATTAGCACTTGGCATCTGCATTCAGGATTTTCGGTTCCCTTAAGAAAGTAAATCCAGCTTTCTTCCACTGACTGTTTAGACTTTCATTCTTCTGAGTCACACTTAGTTTCTAAGAAGCTCATCAGATAGATATATTCCTGGAAACAGAATATATCAGATAGATATGTTCCTGAAATCTTCACACCATTTTTAGTCAGGTATATAATAGTGTTTTCAATTATCACCCAGTCTGGGGTTTCAGATAGCGTCAGCCAATCAAATACTTGATGTTTATTAAAAAATGGCTCTGAGCACTATGGGACTCAACTGCTGTGGTCATAAGTCCCCTAGAACTTAGAACTACTTAAACCTAACAAACCTAAGGACATCACACACATCCATGCCCGAGGCAGGATTCGAACCTGCGACCATAGCAGTCGCACAGTTCCGGACTGCGCGCCTAGAACCACGAGACCACAGCGGCCGGCGATATTTATTAAAAGAAATAGCGTACTTCTCTATGTAAGCAAATGCTATGGTGTAGAAAGATGACCTTGTCAATGTAAACTTGTTGACATAATCAAAGTAAATGAGAAATTTTAAAGTATTGAATATGGCTCCGTGGTCAGCGGCTGTTTACAAAGTAAACTTAACAACAATAGCAGCCCTCGGTCCCAAAAATAGAGCCTTTTGTCCCAGGTTTCGGCACTGCTAAGAGTGCCTTCATCAGAAATAAAACTCTGAAACTAGCCTATAACATAACAAAATTATAGGAAAGAAAAAAAATTAAATTGTAAGTACTGGCTAGTAGTATAAAAAAAGGAACAGTACTTATATGTCACGTATTAAACTAACAATCAAGCAATAAAGATTTAGTCACAAAATTTGTGAAACAGAATACATAAAAGGCAAGCCACTATGGGATGCTCACATGTGTCGAGCAATTGTAACACCTACAGCGTCTCTCGGTGTAGAAAAAACAAAAATTGCTCCCAGATTAGCTCCCACGTCCTTAAAATATCAATTCACAAAATGACCCAAGTCCCTCCACAAGTAGTAATTACGAAAAATAAATAAAAAACAAATAGAGGGAAATATCTAGTACAGAAAGCAAAAGAAAAGAAAAGGAAAATTTAATTATACTTTTTAGAAGCATGGGAAGGGGGAAAAACAGGGGAAAATATTAAAATATTAGTTATTCCAATACGTAAGAAAATCAATATTATAGTCATAGAACGTAGGTCTTGGACACCAAAGATAATGTTTATTAAAGTATAAATAGCTATACATTGTAATTAAGATACTCCAGTCTCTAGTCTGTTCTAGTTTGGAAGTTATTTAGGACATACAGCTTTAGAGAACAACAATTGGGACTTTATTAAATGGGGATCAAAAATAGATCGTGACGAGATTGTATTTGAGGACTGTCAATTCAAGACTTTAATCTGGACATTTATCAGATTAGACTTTTTGTGATACTTGCTATTCTTACTACATAGGACAAACAGGACGTGCCTTTACAGTCAGATACAAAGAACATCTGTTAAGAAAAATGGCACTAGCACCCAGAATCCGCCTTTTGCTGACCACCTTCTGATTGCAGGTCATGCACCCAAAGCTGTTCACGACATCATCATTTTGCACACTGAGAAGAAAGGCTGTAGACTAGATGTTCTCAAAGAATTAGAAATGTTTAAACATTTTTCTCGTAATAATGGTCTCATTCTGAGTGAGCAGCTACAATTACGTAATAAAAGGTTCTTCAATGGTACAAAGTGGTTACTTGATACTTGATTTCGTGTTCCCCCGTGTAGTTTCCGAAATATTTTTTTCTTTCTAAGTGGAGTCATAATTTTTGTTTTTGTTTTTTAAAGGTTTATATTAGCTGCATTTCATGTTATACCATTCTTTTCTGCTCGCTGAGTTATTCGCCTCCTTTTGTATTTATAAAATGGCGTTTTCAGCCTTTAACCTGTGTTTATAAGCTCTTATGTAGACAATTTGTTACCGCGTCTATCGCTCTTCGATAAAATTATTGCCTGCTATTTCATGCACAAAATAATGTTCATCGTATCATTCGTCTGTCTACATTTTAAAAATATGTAGCCTGTTTGTATTTGGGGCTACTGGATGTCACTCTTGTAATGTTCACTTACCTGCAATTGCTGATGCGGGCGACTTATTCTGATGCTAGCATTGCTCGATGCATGTGAGCAGCCGATAGTGGCTTGCCTTTTATGTATTCTGTTTTACAAATTTTGTGACTAAAGCTTTATCACTTAATTGTTAGTTTAATACGTGACATGTAAGTAGTGTTTCTTTTTTAGTACTACTGGCCAGCGTTTTCGCTTAAAAAGTTTTTTCTTTCCTATAATTTTGTAATTATGTTATAGGCCAATTTGAGATTTTTATTTCTGATGAAAGCACTCTTGGCAGTGCTGAAACCTGGGTCAAAAGGCCCCTTTTTTGCGAGCGACAGATGCTATTGTTGTAATTTTGTGAAGCAAATGAGACTGTGGTTATATTTTGCGCTAACAGATTGCGTTATTTCAATACTTGAGCCAAGCTCGTAACAGTATTTTGCAAAATCAGTACAAGTTTGTGTCTTGTCAGGATGTCGGGGCAAGAAGGTCCATAAAGGTGATAGTCTCAATATATCAGGACATATGGAAACTGTAGGTGTCTGGTGAGGTACTGTGTGTGTGCAGTAAATCTAAGGTAAGTTCAGTGAGCAGCAGGAATACAACTGTTTGAACATCGTGGCTGGCAGCAGTTGAATACATGTGTTATTGTCATGAAGAGAACTGACTTGTGCCAATATGTATTGATCAGAACTATGTAGAAAAGTGACATCAGTACAGGAACGGAGGGTAGCACCTGTTATTTATAATAAATCTTGTAGTTTCGTTGTTGTGATTATAACAAATTATGATTTAAAAACCTGAATTTCAGAACAGTACTTTGCAAAACTGATTTCTCATTGTAAGTTTTGTCATAACACTTCAAAAATCGAAATTGTCATTTTATGGCTGGGTGGGTGGGCGGGAGTGGGAGAGGAGGGGCTAAATAGTTGAAGAGGTATATTCCAGTACCTAACATTTTAGAAATTAAGCACTGCTTGAACCTGCACATTGTGCACACTTCACACAATTCCTGACATACTGACTGATATAACTTTTCCTTCCTTTACACAAGTTCTACTCTGCCACCCTCAGATTCGTTGCTCTGCACCATCCACAGCCAGCCAAAATGTGATCATGCACCTCTTTAAGCAACTCTCCCCTTAATTTCGCTGGTATGAGCACTCGTGGTCCCAGCATTGTCTCCTTTTATAATAGTCCATCACTCACACTACGCTGTATTGCTTACAATCTCCGTCAGTGCTCTGCTCTGCTTACTACTCAACAAGGTCCTGACCTAATACTTGTATCACCACTACCTTCCTGCTTACCGCATCCGCATTTCTGTGATTCTTGCCCAGTTTTTGGATTACTTTGTACTCAAATTCACTAAGTTTTAATACCTATCTTGTAAGGCTACTGGAAGGGTCCTTCAAATTTAGAAACCACTTCAAAGCAGCATGATCAGTCACTACTTTAAACCTTCTCCTGTAAAGCTAATACGTTACTCTGTACACAAGGCTAAGCATCTCCCTCTCTGTACTAGAATAATTTCTCTCGGCATCATTCAGTTGTCTCGACGGAAAAACAATAGGGTGTTCTTCCCCATTGATCTCCTGTCTCAAAATGCACCCACAAGCGTGGTTTGATGCATCGCTTGATCATATAAATTCCTTCTGAAAATCTGGGAACACCAATACTGGACTCAACGTCAGTACTTCCTTGAACTTGTCAAATGTTCTCTGGCACCCTTAGGACTACACAAATTAGATACAGTTTCTCAGCAGTTGGGTAAGCGGTCGTGCTATACCTGCGAATCCTTTCACGAACTTTCTACAGTAATTCACGAGGGCCAAGAAAGACTTTAATTCTTTGCTTGTCTCTGGTGCTGGAAAATCTCATACTGCCTGCATCAATTTCGGATCAGTCCTCACACCATCCTTACTGGTTGTGACTTTCCAGGCTTTCCCGATAGAGCTGTTGCAAATACACTTCTCGGGTTTGCCACCAGATCATATTGTGTAAATCCTACAATATTTCATCGATGCAACTGCTCCACATCTTCAGGTGGTGTTATTTGCTGTTGTCACTGTTGAAGTCGTGTCTAGAAGTGGTGACAGAAACAACTACCACCACTTCAAGAAGTCAAGCAGTTGCATCGATGAAATATTGTGGAATTTACACAATACGATCCGGCGGCAAAAGCTAGAAGTGTATTTGCACCATCCATACTAATTACATGACGAGGAAATTTACTTCTTCCAACCCAAAATGAAACTTTTTAGTACTCTCTGATAAATGTGCAACACGTAGTCTACTGAACAGGTTCTCATTCACTGTCCATGGCCTTGCATACCTCTTGAAAGAACAAATATGTCGTCCAAATACACTTAATAGTAACAAAGCTTTAATCGCTTTAGCAGACTATCTAACAAAAGGTGAAATATTGCCGGTACATTTTTCAAACCGAATGTCATTCTTCTATAATGATAAAGTCACCAAGGTACCGAAAACGCTGTCTCTGGTCTGTGTTCTGGAGTCACCTCCAACTAATGACATCCACTCATCATATCCATCGTCGAAAAATACCGGCACTGCCCAAGATTATCAATTGTTTACGTGACGTTTAGAATGGAGTAAGCATCCATGGTCATCTTACTATTCAAACAGTGGTATTCACAGCAGACTCAATACTTCCCTGAACTGTTAATAGACTTTTTCGGTACGATTACAGTACCTGCCCCCCACGGGCTACTATTGTCTTCTATTATGCCATCAGGTAACTGCTGAATGATAATGTTTTCTAAAATCGGCTGCACGGACTGTGGTACTCCGTATGGCTTCAAGTACACCGCTCCTTCGTGCCCCTTCGGAATCCTCTGATGCATTATGGGCGTTGCAAGGGGCCCATATGGAAATAACAAATCCTATCACTCTAACAACAGATCTTCCATCTGTGCCCTCTCTGCTTCCCTCAAATGCTCAACCTTCTCGCGCAGTGCAGTGTTAGTGGCATCCTGTTCTTTTCATTGCTCACACCTTCTGCGCAAAATCTTCTTCTTCCAGAATTTTTAACGGTGCCACTGACATTCACTTTAACAATTTACCTTCCTTGGCAACAATATTACCCATATTGATGGGTATTACTTTGCCTCCATCTTTTTCCTTTACACATACGATGCTTCATATCACCAAAAAACATGCTGCATCCAATACATTACTACCCTCCAACAGTTACACTATACACAACAGTTACAATATACAAAACAACTGGTAAGTCAGGCTCCACACTCACTCGTAGCGACTTCTCGACGCCACTCAACATGCAGGGAAGCAAATTAAGCCTTAACGTCATTGCCCGTGGTTTAACTGAATGCCTTACTACAACAGATGTTCCTTGTGACGGATCGACATTGACAACAGCTTCCCGTAGCCAGAATTTATTCCCACTAAATTCACCACATATAGTCGAAGATCAATTATGACATGATACTGATGCAGGAAGTCTAATGCTAGGATAATTCTGTATCCCTCGCTTACATGAGGGACCAGTTCTACAAAATGCCTAATCTTGCTTACCTCCTCTTGAAAATTCTCCTCTACTGGCCCCAGTGGCTGTACATCATTAACCCCCACCCCATGAAAATTATAATGTGCTGGGTCCCAGTGCCTCCTACCCACTAAATCTCTCGAGGCTACCCACACATATACTCTTGTGTCCAACAAATCTTATACCTTTCTTCATATACTATACCCACTATGGCACATTCCGTCTCTACATTCATACTGTCTGTTTTTGGTTTTACTGTAAACGCCTTATGGCACTTCTGGGCTACAATTCTGAATTTAACTGTGTTTGTTACCACCCATACCACCAGTATTATTATCCCCATAATACTGCTGATGTTTCATACAATCCCTATTGTTCTGTGGCTTTTTTACAGAATTTTACATTCTCTGTAAACACAGTTACTTCATCCATTACCCCTGTTGCAATATCAGTTTCTTGAGATCCTATTGCTACTGTCACTGCTTCTTGGAGATCTCTAGGTGCCCCAGCGTGCAGTTCCAAAGCTTTTCTGATGATAACCCCCCCCCTCCCCCCAGGGAAGCACTGCATGTCCTTTGCTCACCTTCTTGAATAAATACCTTATTCGCTTCATGATTATGTGTTAATTCATATGTATGTACATTAATTTTCCTGATCCTGTCTGCAAAATCGTCTGTGGATTCATTAGGCCTCTTAATAATCACACTGAACTGCTGACAGAAAGACCACACACTATTGTGTTTCTTATACCTTTGCACTAGTCTTTCTCTGAGCTGCAGAAACGTCTCTGCCTTGTTTAGTGCCTCTGTGTATCATGCAAAGGACTTCAATTCTCCCAAAAGACGCAGTCTCGCTCTTTGCAACTACTGTTTGTCCAATCAACTCCGTATCTCGGCTGGTGACATGAGATGCTCCACAAATAATAATACATCCTTGGATGACCTACTGGAAAACTAAGTAATAAGGTCTGAAATGGCTGGATCTATCCCTAGACTCTGTGATTTTAGTAACCCCAACTCCTCATTCTCAAATGTCAGAGTATTATTTTCAAATGCATTTTTCGTTCTTAACCATGCTACTTCATTGACTAATAATTGCTGACGCCTTGTGTCTCTGATTCTGCTATGACACTACAATTACTCATATTTTACAAACTCAACAATAACAACCCAACAATAAAAAGAACAGGACACTCTTTAGTCGATAACACTACCACACTTACTTCCTACATCTAATCATGTTCCACCTGGACTTCCTGCATCGCCTTGCCAAATGGCCGAAACGATGACACCTAAAAAATCAACCGTCACAGATTCGGCACAATGGGCAGAATTCCCAAGTAAATTGCACTGCACTCATTGCATGGGACCTACCCACTAATCCCTATAATCACCCCTAAATTGGGAGACATTCACCACTTCTTCTGGCCTCACAAAAGTGACTTTTGTTATAATGACCATTAATTCTAGACCCCATGACTATCACCAAAACATGAACAACCGTTTCTCTCACTGTACAACGCATATACTGTAGCCTGTGGTTTGGGCGTCATGCTGTGGGCGGTGGTGCTCTCGCTGCCAGTGACATCAGCACTCCTGACACCACTCTGTGAGGCCTGGGGTGCACTTGGGTGGAGTGCCAGACCGGAGGGGCCCAGTGATAGACTGGTGATCGAGAAAAACACCTTATTAATCTTTAATTATACATTTCATTGTCAACGTGAGGCAGACACACCACACTCTGGCACAGTGGGCCAGATAGGACCCGCTTAGGTGCCTTGCATTGCTGACATCAGGCTGGGCAGTGGCTGTCGGTTTGTCAGTAGGAAGAAGTCCCAATGTTAGCGAAGCGTTAGTTCTTCTTGCTGTGTCTGCCCTGTTCTGCTGAATCCCCAAGCCCAGGCTACCCATGTACACCAGTGATGAGGGAGGACTGCTGCACATGGGACATGACCCACTGCCACCTGGCAAGACTGTGGTGGTGGCAGGCACAGACGGCACATCTAATGTGCTTAGGAACCAGTACCACAGGGCGGACTTACATCTACATCTACATCTACACAGATACTCCGCAAACCACCTGCGGTGCCTGGTGGAGGGTATCAATACTAGTCGTTTCCTTTTCTGTTCCATTTGCAGGTAGAGCGGGGGAAAACGACTACCATGACGACAGGGCTATGCTTGGCTATGAGACAAGTGGGTGCCACCAGCTACAGCCATGCGTTCATGACCATATTGGGGCAACCGCCTCCCACAATAATTTAACTGTTGGATGTTTTTACCAGTCACCCAACTCCACTGTGACAGTTCTAGAGTCATTCAAAGGAAGTCTACAGTCAGTAGCGTGGCAATACCCAGATAATGCAATACTGGTTGGAGGCGACTTTAACCTGCCGATTGTAGACTGGGATGTCTATGGATTCACTGCGGGGGTTTAGACAGATAGCCAGGTAAAATACTTTTGACCACGTTTTCCGAAAACTGTCTTGAGGAGCTACCTCTGCAGCCCACACGCAATGGAAGTATCTTAGATCTTGTAGCTACAAATAGGTTGGACCTTATCGACAATATCAGCATAGAAATGGAAATTAGCGATCATCGTGTCATTCTAGCAACTATACCTCCGTATTAGCCCTAATTTCTCGAATCTTGTTTTTGTAGTCCTTATGTGCAGTGCATGCTGGTGGCAGTAGAATCGTTTGGCAGTCAGCTTCAGCTGCCAGCTGTCTAAATCTTGTTAGTGTCTCTCGAAAAGAACGTCGCCTTCACTCCAGGCATTTCCATTTGAGTTCCCGAAGCATCTCCATAACACTTACATCTTGTTCAAACCTACTGGTAACAAATCTAGCAGCCCACCTTTGAATTACTTTAATGTCTTCCCTCAATATGACCTGTCACAGATCTCAAACACTCGAGCAGTACTCAAAAATAGGTTGAACCAGCGTCCTATATGCGGTCTCTTTTACAGGTGAACCACTCTTTCCTGCAATTCTCCCAATAAACCGAGGTCGACCATTCGCCTTCCCTACCACAGTTCTCACATGCCCATTTCATTTTGTATCGCTTTGCAATGTGACACCCAGATATTTAAACGACTTGACTGTGTCAAGCAGGTCACTAGTAATATTGTAAACGAACATTACAAATCTCTTCTTCCTACTCATCCACATTAACTTACATTTTTCCACATTTAGAGCTAGTTGCCATTCATCACACCACTAGAAATTTTGTGTAAGTCGTCTTGTATCTTCCTACAGTCACTCAATTTCAACACCTTGCTGTACATCACAGCATCTTCAGCAAACAACCACAGATTGCTGCGCACCCTCACAGCCAAATAATTTATGTATGTAGAGAACACAAGCAGTCCTATCTCACTTCCCTGGTGCACTTCTGACGATACCCTTGTCTCTGATGAATCACTGATCAATACCATGGCTGCAGCTGGTGGCACCTAGGGCATCCATCGTCTAGTATAGCCCTAGCATCATGGTAGCACTTCTGGACTAAAAATTCACGGTTATTTAAACTGATTTGGGGTACATTTGTTGCAATGTTACTCAGCATCTGACATTGTAGCTCATAACATGGTTGTTGCCCTGGTGTGCTGATACTGTCCTGCCTACTTCAACTGTTACTACTTCTCGGTGCACGTTTTGTAGAGCACAGCTCTTCCACAGATCTTGTGTAAATGTTGTTATAACCTACATGCTGCAACGCAGCGCTTACCAGCCAGCTGTGGCTAATGCAGCGCTCCATGGCGGTTTTATTGCAAATTCCTACTAGTTTCACTTAAATATAAAAATGTGTGTGAAATCTTATGGGACTTGACTGCTAAGGTCATCAGTCCCGCATCTTACACACTACTTACGCTTAATTATTCTAAGGACACACACACACACACACACACCCATGCCCGAGGGAGGACTCGAATCTCGGCCGAGACCAGCCGCACAGTCCATGACTGCAGCGCCCAAGACAGCTCGGCTAATCCTGCGCTGCTCTTAAATATAGGTAGTGACGCTACAGCTCTTTGATACAGGGATAGGCAAAAAATGTGAACACCTGTACTTACTTGGGAATGGTTTATTGATAAGAGGGTTGGGTTGTTTGGGGGGAAGAGACCAAACAGCGAGGTCATCGGTCTCATCGGATTAGGGAAGGATGGGGAAGGAAGTCGGCCGTGCCCTTTCAAAGGAACCATCCCGGCATTTGCCTAGTGCGATTTAGGGAAATTACGGAAAACCTAAATCAGGATGGCCGGACGCGGGATTGAACCGTCGTCTTTATTGATAAGAGGTTGGACGCATATATGCCTGTAATACAGCTGCAATTCTTTTTGGAATACTGGCATATAATTATTGTATAGTCTCCAGTGGAATTTTATGCCACTCTTCGATCAGAACCTCTTCTAACTGCTGTAGTGACGAGGGAGGCGGAAATCTGCTCCAGAGTCTGTGCTCCAATACCGCCCACAAAGGTTCAATAATGTTCAAGTCAGGGAACTGTGCTGGCCAGAGAAGACGCTGCAGTTCAGTTGCATGCTCCTCATACCACACTTGTACTGTCCTGACCGTGTGAATGGGTGCATTATCGTCCTGAAATATGGCATCATTTTTGGGGAACAACATTTGAATGATGGTGTGCACCTGATCATCTAAAATGTTCACATAATCGTTCGCTGTAACACGGCCTTTAAGAGTAATGATGGTGCCAGCAGAATATCATGGCATGAGTGTCCACATCACTACACTTCCACCTCCATGCTTAACTGTTGGAATCAAGCAATCAGGATTGTAGTCTTCTTTTGGCGTTCTCCAGTCGTGAACCCGTCCCCATGTTGGAAATAACGAAAACATTGACTTGTCGGACCATATGACGTGTTTCCACTGATCAGCCGTCCTGAATTTAAGATCCTGACACCATGTTGTACGCTTCTTTGCGTTATTTGTCATCACTAATGGTTTTGGTATAGCAGCTTGTCCATAAATATTCGCTTTATGTACTTCTCGGCAGACGGTGTTAACAGATATGTGTCTCGAATTTGACTATTCAGCTCTGCAGTCACTTTAGCCATTGTAGTTTTGTGTTGTTTTGACACATTGATAAGAGGTTGGACGCATATATGCCTGTAATACAGCTGCAATTCTTTTTGGAATACTGGCATATAATTATTGTATAGTCTCCAGTGGAATTTTATGCCACTCTTCGATCAGAACCTCTTCTAACTGCTGTAGTGACGAGGGAGGCGGAAATCTGCTCCAGAGTCTGTGCTCCAATACCGCCCACAAAGGTTCAATAATGTTCAAGTCAGGGAACTGTGCATTATCGTCCTGAAATATGGCATCATTTTTGGGGAACAACATTTGAATGATGGTGTGCACCTGATCATCTAAAATGTTCACATAATCGTTCGCTGTAACACGGCCTTTAAGAGTAATGATGGTGCCAGCAGAATACCATGGCATGAGTGTCCACATCACTACACTTCCACCTCCATGCTTAACTGTTGGAATCAAGCAATCAGGATTGTAGTCTTCTTTTGGCGTTCTCCAGTCGTGAACCCGTCCCCATGTTGGAAATAACGAAAACATTGACTTGTCGGACCATATGACGTGTTTCCACTGATCAGCCGTCCTGAATTTAAGATCCTGACACCATGTTGTACGCTTCTTTGCGTTATTTGTCATCACTAATGGTTTTGGTATAGCAGCTTGTCCATAAATATTCGCTTTATGTACTTCTCGGCAGACGGTGTTAACAGATATGTGTCTCGAATTTGACTATTCAGCTCTGCAGTCACTTTAGCCATTGTAGTTTTGTGTTGTTTTGACACAATTAATCATTTAGTTTTTATTTGCACCCACTATTACGTTTACACGGTGATGTCTTTCCATGTTTTGTGTAGGCTGTCATAACTGTTGAAGTTGCTCTTGAAACATTCAATGAGTTGGCTGTCTTGGTTTCTGTTGCTCCAGCTAATTGGGCCCCCACAATCTGCCCTCTTTGGGTCTCTATTAGATCTTTTTTATTTGCACCCACTATTACGTTTACACGGTGATGTCTTTCCATGTTTTGTGTAGGCTGTCATGACTGTTGAAGTTGCTCTTGAAACATTCAATGAGTTGGCTGTCTTGGGTTCTGTTGCTCCAGCTAATTGGGCCCCCACAATCTGCCCTCTTTGGGTCTCTATTAGATCTTTCATTGCATGTCGACCTCGGCCTCTGAATGCAACAATTTCTGCACCCTTTTGCCGTTGATCATCAGTCCTCTATGCTCTCTTATATTGTCAGTACGATATGGTTCTGCCCACGAATCGCGCTGATTATTTCTATTCCACTTGTTACCATTTTTTCGGGATGGGCGGCTTTCTCACCACTATTCATTCGGTGGCCCATGTAGTGCGCTAGCAGAAAGTCCGCTGGTTCTCTGACCTCATTTTCACAGCTGTAGCCAAGTTCATCAAGACAAAACAAGAATGCGCCTGCGTCGTCCATAACATGACCAGGTAATACAATATATCTTTGGACTCGCATTGGCAGTTCCGTTTGGCAGATCTGTATGATTTCCTCGCCTCAAAAGGTGTGTCCAAAAATCGATTTCTCTTAACCATTTTATTGAAGTATTGGGTCGGACTCCGAAATTGTGATACCATGTAACTTTCCATCATTTAAATGCCTAGTTTTACACATTCCTGTTTTTCCTTTGCCCAGAATTCGTGCAGAGACGCCTCTTTAAATTCTTCAAACGTCTTGCACTTCGGCGCAATCACGTACATTGTCATGGCTGCATCTTCGCACAAGTGTGCACAGATGAAGCTGGTCTTGCAACTTGCGAAGCAGGATCTGGGCAGACCTTCCTGGAGCTGCTCCATCCAAATTTTGGGATGCAGATTGTCGATCGATCAGAGAACAGTGCGTATTTTTGAACCGAGACAAAATGCTTTCGTATTTCATCCTCTTCCACGTCTCGGAAATTGGTACTTACGTTTACCGATAATTCCATATATACTGGGGATGGCACTGGTTCACTGCTAATGAGACAAGGCCTGTCATTTAATTCCTGCAATTTTGTTCTTCTTTCTGCCTGTTTTCTTCACTCAGTAATGTTTACCCGACTGGCGTACTGTTGCTCAAACCATTTTTTCGTTGACTCTGCTTAAATAACTAGCACAACGCTTCCCAATTCCGACGGTTAATATCCGCCTGAAGCTTCTAGGATTGAAAGAGTACTTTTATCTTTTCCCGATCTTTTAAATCAACAGGGACTGTCCTATCCTAACTCGTGATGTCAAATCCACTTGTTTCTTTAGTTGGGAAATATCGTCTGTGACTACATCCTTTCATTATTTAACGTTATGCACGTCCTTCCGTAATTCAACGCTCGTTTTCTTCACCTTCTGAGTTTCTGCACTTAATTTATTTGCACAATTGCTAACCTGATCCTCAATGACTTGTTTCATCCTCTCTTCTGATTTCTTGACTTCTTACCCTATCTTTTTGTATAGTTTTTCCATCTGTTCATCACACACTTGTGAATGACCGCCAAATCCCTTAAGACGATCACTATCAAACCAATCTGCAATGTTATTGATACGCTCCTCATTTTCTTCGTGAGATTTCTTAAAATTTTCGTCCATCTTTTCGTCTGAAATTTTGAAGCAGTCACCTATCGCTTGGAAGTTTTCATGAAGCAATTGCTTCCACATCTGGTGGTAGAGATGGATGTGTAGCGTGATCTGCAACATTCTGTGTCACGTTTGTGCGATCAGCAGCTACCGAATCTTCCGTTTCCTGAGACATTGCCATATTCTCTTCACCTAATGCCTGTGCTTCTGCTTCTTCTACATTGTTCTGTACATCGTCTGATCCGGGGTTTGTCGTTAATGATACGTCAATATTACTATCTGAACTTCCCATTACCACAGAACTATGAGAGCTGCCTTGTTTGATCTCCATATCAAGTTCACGAACAGAATTACTCATTGCACAACCATGGGTTAACGTTGGTGCTAGAAAATATTGATGGAGAAATCACACACTTTTTCCCAAATAACCATAATCCTGCCTTAGACATCATAAAATATAACGAAATTCCTAACTACACACATTAAACAAAAAACTATTTTCTCCAAAATTTCAAAAATTAGACTCTGGACAATGATGGATTATTTCTCACCTACCTTTCTTTGTTTGCTAGGAAAAAGCATAAATTAGTGAAAGTGCATGCATTTAATATTAGTTTAGATATGATGATGTTCACTTATCATTGAGTGTTAGTCCTACTATTCTGATTCTACGAGAATCAGATCGCAGAATTTCAGAAATTAATCCTGGCAGTATTGCCATAATCTTACTTGGGGTGTCAGTTGTGGTTGGAGCATAACCCTAGGATGCAGAGCGGAATGGGGAACCACTCCAAATTAACTGAAAACAAGGCTACTGTCACACAATGAAAACATTTTATTTAAAGGAGTGTTAATAGGGGTGGTCCACTTAATCATGGAACAAATGGGTAGCAATCCACCCACATATTAATGGGAGGTGGGATCTTCTAGCTATGAATGGAAATAAATACATTTATTGACTTTGAATGTGAAAGTTAGTCACTGAAATCTTAAAAAGAGAGCATTAATAATCGAACAAGGGACTACAACTGAAAGTATAACCTTGGCATTGGTGATTACGGAGGACACAACACTGTTACATTATTAGTTCATAGATATGGCCAGTGACTGAGTAAGATGTTAAGACGTTAATAAGATGTAGCAAGTACACATGAAGGTAGAAGCAAACACCATAATGTTGCCAAAAATTGCACTGAGAGCAAGGAACTGTCTGTCTGTCTTTAAACTTGTGTATTCGGTTCCTGAAGAGAGATTAGTTTCTAAACTGCTTAGTGGCCATGACGATCTTCTAGCTATGAATGGAAATAAATACATTTATTGACTTTGAATGTGAAAGTTAGTCACTGAAATCTTAAAAAGAGAGCATTAATAATCGAACAAGGGACTACAATTGGGTAGCGCACAAATAAAGACACTGTTGGTGGCAGCGTCTGGAAGATGTTATTTCAGTCCTCCTTTTGTGTTTAGTGCTCAAGTGCAGATGCCCAGCAGTACTAAGGCTCATCCTATCAGTCATCTCTCCTGACCTAGCCTGAAGTCTTTATTTTATGATGGGCTAAAACGAAACTGTTTACTCTACAACAGCCTGGAAGAAGTGTGTTCTTCAAGGGACATCTGAAACTGGGTTGTCTTGCTGTCAGAGCAGGAACTCGCCGCCAGTGAGTGCAGAGATTTCAATTCCCAACAAATGAAAAAAACGTAACAGCAGTGAACAATGTCATACTCTTTTTTATGTCATTATACTTCAGCCAATCGTTGAGAGGTCGGCAGCTACAGCCAAGAGACTTCTCCCACTCCATAATATGATTCTGAAACTGGTGAATGAAAAACTGTACATGAAGGCACAGCACGAAAACGCGGGCTCTCCCAGAAAAAACAGTATGTTATCAAGGGTCATATGGGACGATATTAGGATCTTATCTCAAGTGTTCTGCCAGTATCAGGCTACAGACTTGTGTAGTTATATTCAAGATCAATCACCACTGCCCTCCTGCCACGAAACACCGGCAATTGTTCACGGTCATCCAGGAGAACTCCTGCCTACCCATGCACCTTAGGCAACTGGACTAGTTATATTTAAGGGCATGACATGTCCATGCCAGTCACCTGGTTTTGTGTGATATAAAATTGGCGGGAAACACATCCTATCTCCCAGTCAATGGAAGCACATTAAAATGACAGGAAACCCTCTCCCCCCTGTACGATAAAGATTCAAGTTCCCTCTTCGACTTATCATCCTTTATAACTAGTTCAATAGCATCGGTCTCTTTATTCAAGGACTGTGCATCATGGGGAGAGGTTCAGGTTTGTTATAAGCAAATTAACATTAACAACAGTTCTATAGTGAAAGTGTTCAAAACAATAATATTGATGTAGCAAATTAGCTAACGGTTAATTATAAACAATTTATTTTGTAATACAATTTTTACAATAATTTTTTGTAGTTTAATAACAATTTTTTAGAACTTTTATGTTTTTATTTACAAATGTGATATCTAATGAATATTTTCGATGACTTATATGTATTACTTTATTAACAATAAATTGTAAAGCTTTTTCCTACATTTCTTTCTGATGTCTCCTACTGTCAGGTACGTTTATTTACAATAAAATTACTTGAGAGGAGAACAGCTAATACCATGTTTCCCATCTCTTTTTCTGGTTGGTTTGTTCTTTCTATACTCAATATTTACATTTTAATAGTATTTTTGGATAATTTTCTCCGCAAACAATGCATGGGGTGAAGAAGAAATGCTGCACTTGGTCGGCATGTGATTTCTAATCCCAATTCAAGAGAAAAATGTGACTAGCAAAACCCAGTAGGTTTAATAGATGTACCATTCAAAAATTAGGCCTCAGCAATGCTCTAACTGCGTGCGACATGGCCAAGAGCAGGTAGTATGAACTCTGTGCTGTGCCAGAGGAGTCCCATTAACTCAGTGGTATGAAGCAGTGCCATGGCGAAATAGATATGCAGATTCATCAATGTCTGACGTCGCATTCCAGCCAGACTTTTTTTTACCTTTAAAGCATTAAACTGTATCCAATTTACACCTTCACAATGTGGTATCTTGTGTATTTCCTTCTGTTACTGCTACCTTTATTTAAGCATTAAGACATAACATGAACTTCTTACAAACACTTCGTTTCGTCCATGACACAAATGAAGCCAATATAAAATAATAGTGGATACAAATACATCATCTGCATCCAGTGAGATATGAAGAAATAGGCAGACTGTACTAGATTGCACAATAATTCCATTCTGTGTGGTTGACAGCCAGGCTTAGCTTCTCAGAGCCGGTGTGTACATGTATGAGTGACGTTCACTTTAGAGAAGAAGTTCAAAGCGACTACCTTGCATTTGCAAACACTTTGCCACTCGTTGGATCATACTTTGAGGGATGCTACACAAAACACATGCAACCACCATTGCTGGAAACGGCTTGGATGCGAGCTATTAGGTCATGTACGTCCATGGATGGTGTACCAAAAACTTCTTCCTTTAAGTGTCCCCAAAAATAAAAATCTAGTGGATAAAGGTCTGGGGAACATGGAGGCCAGAACATTGCACCTCCAAAATCAATACATTTCCCTGGAAACGCTTCATTTAAATAGTTAAGCGCATTCTTTCCAAAATGCAGTGGTGCATCATAACGCTGAAACCATAGCTGTCGCCGAACACCAAGTACTATGTTTTCTAATGAGTCAGACAAAGTATTACAAAGAAACGTACGATACAGGGGCACATTCAACTTCCTTCCATGAGTCCAGCCAACAGGTTTATGCCAAAGAGTGCCTGAAAGCCACATTCACAGGTAACATGGCGGTTGTGTTCTGAGCAATAATGGTTGTTATGGAGGCTGAAAATACTCTCACAAATGAAGCTAGATTCGTCAGTCCATATCATGTTATTTATAGGATGCTCGTTATTTTCCACTTAGTGCAAAAACCACTTACAAAATTATCAAATGCACTCTTCGACCTGCCCTTCTGCCTCCATATTCAGGTGCCTGCAAGGTCTTTGTCCATGCTGTGAACACTATCGACATTTGTTTCCAACGTAAACATCATATGGTGTCTCTCAACCACGTGAAACCAGCATGGATCCTGAATGATTCCATTCCCTCCCCTTTGGCTTCCACTGAGCCTTCATTCAGCGTGGACTCCCTATCCTATAATAGCAATCAATGGACACCATGTGCTTCCCTTCTCAGTGAAAGTGATTCACCTGCAGTGCATTTCACCCATTTTGATGAGGAAACCATCTCAACTGCTGGCTTGTTGTGTGCGCGTGCTAACCTGTCTCAGGAACTGTCGCCTTCTTCTGCCCACTCGGGCATCGTGAGATTCGGCATGTCGCATCGACGATCTCTATCTTCAAGTGCGAGATAACCTGCTGTTTGTGCTCCTCGATCAGCCACACTTTCCGGAGGATCCTTCCACTGTCCTCATGACGCTACTTCGCTTCTTCCAGACTTTGCCTAACATATATGAAGACAATATCTCTGTGTTCATTGAGACATAGACATGCCTTACCGTCGTCATCCCGCTCCTTCAGCGACACACTCCAGCACGACCACTATCCACACCCATCACCAGAGCATGTCATCTCATATGTCCTCCTAGATCTCCACAATTTCGAGGTGCCCACACCAATGGTCGAACCTACACGCAACAGGTCCGACTATATAGTATCGATTCCTCAGTCCAGACAGACTGTCACTTACACCGACGACGACTCACTCCTTCGTCCTTCTCATGGAGGTAAAAATAAGCTTCTTTGACTAGAGTCTTATTCGGATGTTTTGTTTCGAAGTACTCTCGCGTAGTCGTGTTCTGCCGTGTAATATGTGCAAAATAAAGTGTTGTACGCTTACTACTTGTATTTTGAGTTTATTATTAAACATTCATACGTAAATCCACAAATCTAAACAACAGAAAAGTAGTTATTAGACAATTCTTCAACACGATGACTTACCTTGTATTACTCATACTTTGTGTTCTTGTTTGGCGTCGTCACTGTACGATTCTTTGATTGCTACTGTAATGCAAACAAAATTCTGAATGAATAAACACACAGAGTTGAGAATATACACTTTTAATCGACTTTATTTCACACTTTATCATAGCTTGTTACACAACAAAAGCGCGTACTTGCCATCGTAATGAACACAGTCAAAAAGTATACCACACATAATTAATCATTTGTTAGTTCGCGACCGATTGGTCGCTCCTCAGGTCGCTACAATCTGATGAAATAGGTTAACCTTAGTTTTCTGTGCGTTTTAAGCATTTTTCGCCATTATTCGGTTATTTTTACTTCTTTCACAACTGTTTGCTTGAATCCTGACTTTAAACAAAGAAATAAACTCGTCTGATACAAGTAACCACCGGGATATTGTTTTGTGTGGCAATGGCTTCTCTGTACATGGTCTGTATGAAGCTCAGCCAAACTTTCTTTTCCCATCTTATTCAAGTGTAGGCCGTTTCTAGTATATCCCTACCCCGCAGCTGTAGTAACTCATATGAGGTTTCATTTCAACCAGCAGCCTCCTGCTCAACTACTAATACACACGTCTCACAGCACTGTTAATCCGGGGGTAGTCACGGCTCAGTATGACATATGAGTAAGGTTGCTACTGTCTGTTGATGCCATAATGTCATTAGATTCTTGACTGCAGAATGTGGAAACGCTGTTCCCCAGAGACTGTGCAGACCTAATCACGCCAGTTCAGTGGCGTCACTTTAGTTGCAGTCGGGTATCCGGCTGTACACGGCAAAGAATAGGCAGGTAGCGTTTACGATGGAGATCTTTGGATTCCTTGTCATCTACTGCGATATTGTACAGTGTAGTTGTTGCCCCTGAGAGGAGAGGATAGGGTTGCGGAGCGTAATGATTTGACTTCTTTTTGTTTATTGTTTACTGTCGTCTTTGTGTTTGTGCGTGTAACACTGTTTACAAGCATGGAGTTAAAAGTGCGTAAGTATCGTAACAGTTAACAGAGTAATTTATTTTCAAGTTATCATTTGTTCTTGAAAGATCTGGTCCGTGATTTTGAAATTCGTTGTGACACACTCTTTTCGCTCGAGTGAAAATGCATCTTACTATTCTAAATAATGCAAAAGATTTGTTGCATTGTTTGCCCTTATATTTGATGGTTTTAGAGACATGTTAGTTACGATATTTGTGTACCAGAACCAAAACATGTTGCGAAAGTTGGTATTGAGTACGCTTTAAACGTCTGCGCTTTTGAAGCAAAATTTCCTTGGGTTAGACGTTATTGCTGTATTTGTCTCATAAGCATTACCTGTAATTATAACGGCATTGTGATATCTGTGCACTGTCACACTTGTTTTGTTCATAGTGCTTATTAACATTATATGCTGTGATTTGATGTAGCCTACCTTGTGGTTACTGCTATAGACGATTTAATCAGGAAGAGACTAGTTTAATTTGCATATTTCCATTCCCCAGTGTGTTGTGGACTAGTTTATTGGGGAAAGTCAACTTACAGAGACAGTATGTTCAAAATACAGAAACGTATTATACTGATCGTAGAATATCCTTCAGAGACCTCTTCAAGAAACTAACGTTTTGATAACTATTTCACGAAATGTAAGCCATCATTATTAATTTTCCTTGTCATTAGGCCTACCAACAGTTCTCTTTTTCTCAAAAATTAGTGAAATGCATGATTAAAAATTGAGACGAAAAACAACCTCTTCAGAGATTTCAAGGAGATAACATTAGTACAGAAAGCAGGCAGATATATTGGTACACATATGTGTATCAACCTGACAGCATATTGTCATGCGTATAATGTGATGGATTTTAAGAATGAATTAAACAAATTTTTTGTTGTGCAGCTCACAGAAACTCTAATGTTTTAGGTTATTTCATAGTTAGCATTAGCAGTGTAATACAGTGGTCCTTCGCAATGTTGTTGCACTGTACTACTATTAAATGTATGTTTTTGACCTCTTTTTCACATCTCAGAGACCATACTTTGTGGGGTCCTTGTAGTACAACTATTGTAATGTAATAAAATTTTCATCTTTTTTTTTCCTTCCTTCTTTCTTTCTTCTTCTTCTTCTTCTTCTTCTTTTTGCCAGGAAAGAAATGGTCGATGTGATTTCTTAAATATATTTCCGCTATAGGTACTCTGTGTTAATATTCAAGGAGAGTTGTATGTTTTCTGAGTACTGTTGGGAACATGCAGTTTACTGATCAGGGAGCAGTGCAATATCATATGGGGGAAGAGATGAATTATCTGAACTTACTTTTTGAAGTATTTGTTGACAAAAGGAGACAATAGTGTAGAAAGGTTCAAAATAAATAATTTAACATTGAAATTTAGTACTTTACAATATCATCTGTGATGGGGAAGAAGAAACTATTGTGAGTGTGTTAATTTAGACTTTTTCCAAAGCTGTTGGACGAATTTAGCAAGATAATCAGAATTCTTAAAGGTAGTAAAATTAGGAAAATGATGTCTTCTCAGAAATCGACATTAAAAGTTGGAAACACACACTATTTCATGTAGCCCCCCAGGTGCTGCTGGAATTTTTAGAACATCAACATAACATTTATCGTAGTTGTTTGGCAGCTTCTTTGCTGTGTTTAGAAAGGATCAGAGATAATGTTGCCTTTCATGAGGAGCTGTTTGCTATGTACAATGTTGTTGGTACATGAGTCTTGTTATTTGAACCTGTTAGAAAAAGAATCAAGTGGGATAAGATGAGGTGATTGTGCCATTAGATCTCTTCTTCCCATCCTCCTTTCATTGTAAGCTTAGTTAAGTAAATCACGAACACCGTGTAGCTCCCATCATTCTCAACCAGTGTACATTCATTCATCAATTTAGTATTACATAAATTGTATCTGGAAGGAGGCTCCTGAGGTATGTGGAATGTGCCGTTACACATAAATGAGCAGAAGGAGCCACTACAGGTGGCATCTGTAAAGTATACTAAGAACAAACTATGACTAGTCGAGTCAGCGTAAGGAGATCCCTGACAGCTAGCAGTGCTGGTGCCAGCTGTCAGTTGTGTAGTGGTAATTCCTGCAGGTAAAAACAATAGTTGTATAGCTGTGACAATACTGAGGCATTGCCGTAGACATGTTTACAAAATTGCTTTATGTGATTTGTTGAAGTAGACTTACAAAGCTGCCATGACCTGCCCAGTGCAACTGCCAGGGATATTCTTACACTGAATCGACTGTAGTGTTGATCTACTCATACTACTGATAATAGTGGAACTGCTTCTAAGTTACTTTTTATTTATATGTATTATTAAGAAAATAGCCAGACTGCTCCTCGTCTACTACTCAGCTGATGTTTATATCTAATACATAAAGCAAAGTGTTTATTTTGTTGTGCACAGAGCACTATCAGCTGTCTGTATACTGATGAAGTCAATAGTCGCAGGAGAGCTTCTGTAAAGTTTGAAAGTTAGGAGACGAGGTACTGGCAGAAGTAAAGCTGTGAGGACGGGGCATGAGTTGTGCTTGGGTAGCTCAGATGGTAGAGCATTTGCCCACGAAAGGCAATGGTCCCGAGTTTGAGTCTCGGTCCAGCACACAGTTTTAATCTGCCAGGAAGTTTCATATCAGCGCACACTCCGCTGCAGAGTGAAAATCTCATTCTGAAGTCAATATATGTTTAGTATAAGCATTAAGGTTAAGCAGAAGTCTTGCATACAAATATTCCATTAAGTTGTAGTGGTTGATCAGATATTCTTGTTGAATATCTTTTGATTTTCAGTTTATTCCTGGTATCTGCCTGCAACCTGTTACAGTTTTCACACTAAAATATAAAACACTCTTCTAAATGCTAAGGCAGAGATTCATAATTTATATGGAAATAATTTAACTTCTAGTATTGTGATTGTGAATTGCCCAGTTCATTCTAAATTCTCTTGTGCTGTTAATCACAAATACCATCCGTGACATATGTGATGGCACAGGAATGTAAGAGTCCCAAGGTCCCTAAAGAGGCTTCTGCAAGATATTTGGTTATGAACTTGATACAGTTTTCTTGCTGTATAGTTCCAGAAGATTATGACACAGGACAGTACTGAGTAAGAGCATGCCAGGAACCCTGTCTGCATGTCAACACAGTGAGAGTGAATACTAATGTAAAGCAGTCAAAAACTGAGTTTTTTTCTTAATTAAACAGCATGCTGTTTGTAATTCAATTTGTTATCCATTTGGATGTCTAGGAACTTCAGACACGGAGTTCCATCAGATATAGAGGAATGTATGATATATGTCACTGACTTTGACCAGTGACATAGGGATCACATGAAAAATGCCGTAAGCAGTATGGTGACTATAACATGATGGTGGTGCTGTCTTTTTTTTTCCCCTCCTCCCCTGGTGGGCTAAGGTACTAATCAGTCTGTCACCACAAGGATCACATTCATTGGCTTTGCCAGCTCACAACCAAACTGTTACCTCTCGACCTAACATACTTTTTACACTAAGCTAGAAATTGGTGTGTCACAATGACCAGGTTTCATTTGTTTGTTTATTCACTTTCAAATTTGTTGGCTTTGCCAACTAGCAACAAAACTGTCAATATATGCAGAAAAAGGTGATGTGATAGCAGCCATTAACATTACATCACTGGCCAAAGCCAAAAACTCGTATTTAACATTCCTCATTACCCACCTCATCCAATGTATTCCCATTGATCTCTATTTCTGGTATCACAAAGTCATTTGGTTGGTTGGTTTGTTTGGGGAAGGAGGCCAGACAGTGAGGTCATCGGTCTCATTGGATTAGGGAAGGACGGGGAAGGAAGTCGGCCGTGCCCTTTGAAAGGAACCATCCCGGCATTTGCCTGGAGCGATTTAGGGAAATCACGGAAAACCTAAATCGGGATGGCTGGATGTGGGATTGAACCATCGTCCTCCCGAATGCGAGTCCAGTGTCTAACCACTGCGCCACCTCGCTCGGTAAAGTCATTTGGATTGCTTGGAAATGGGTAATATGTATCTTTGTAGTATGAAGGATTATATTGGTTACTGTGAATCAGTTGTAAGTCTGTTCCATTATTTTCCTGGGTGCATTTGACGTGGATGTGTTTGAGCCTTTTATCAGTATATTGGTGTCAGCAGCCAGCATCACAGTTTTTGAAGAGCCCTCCAATATGCTGGACCAAAAACAGCAGTGCGCCAAGCACCGAACCTTACAAGACACCCTATTTAATGTTTCCTTATTCAGAATGTAGTCTTATTCCTATTGTATTATCTGTTAATGTGACCCTCCATTTTCTATTGTCGAGGAAAGCCTCCATCCATACTGGGGGGGGGGGGGGGCTTCAATGCCATACGATCTTAGTCTCTATGGTAGTATTGATTATATGGATCAAAGGACTTGGAAAATTGTAGAAATTTTTATCAGGAAGGTAAATGTAGCCATGGAAGTCATATATAAAATGTCTGTTATGACATAGTTGTTACTTCACTTCATAACCATACCTGTGCTTTGCTGTATCATGATTTTAAATACACTAACCATCTCCCCTAGACCTATATACAGCTAGTAAACAGGACAATCTGATTCACCATCCACAAAAAATAAATAACACACAGAAACACCATCTATGACTAGAATAGACAAACAAAAACAATGAAGGTCCCATCTGTGTAACGTATGAGGTCAGAAAATAGGGTGCTGAAAGTTGGTTTGGAACCATGTTACAAATGGTGAAGTTCTATGTACGGCTCTCTCTATAGAATGTTAACTTTGTATTGAAATAAATACTTCCTATGAATGCTCCATCTTCACAAACGCATAGAGTTGTTGAAAAATCGTATAAATTTTGCTGCTATATAGTATCCAATTGTGGCGCTGATTCTCTTGTGTATTAAGTGCTCAAAGGTTGTCTGTGTACCATGAATTTGAGCTGCCAGAGGAGTTATATTTAGACCTTCTATTTTCTTAGTTTTTACTATCAAAATGTTTGTTGTGATCAGTTAAGGTTTTCATTTGTTGCATTTATCTTACACACAATGAAATTTGAGAAAACATTTCATATTGTAGGTTATATTCTTCTTATACTTGAACTTTAGGAACTGGATCATTTGTTTTCAGTAGACCCTCATGACAATTTTATAATGGATCAAATTAAAAAAAAAAATATCACTGATAATTTCACTGTCTATAGAGACTGTGTGTATAAAATAAAAACTGAAAGTCACAGAACTTGAAATGAACATCTTAGAGGTGTTGTGTTTTTGTGTATGAGGTACAGTACTGTGTTTGAATTGTTTCTCAACTATCACAGAGAAGCAGCTGATCATTCAAGGAATCATTCATTGAACTGTTGTTGAAATTTTATAAATACCACAGTTATCTACTTCAATCATGTTTAATGGGAGTTTGTTTCATCATCACTACACATTTCAGCATCATGCTACCTTCTTGAGCTGCACATCTATTAATAACAAATTATTTTGTGTGACTACATACATTACAGCTATGTCTTTTTGTTGTTTTGCGTGTGCCAGTTATTGAATATACATTCCAACTCCTGTCTCACAGATCGCTGGACAAAAACATAAACATCACTTAAAGTTCCATATGATTGTGGGAAATACGGAAGCGTCCGATTCCGCCCGTCTGCTTTGACCCATGACGTCACAAATATGGCGGAAACGACCATAAACAACGATTCCAATATGGCACATATTAAGTCGTTACGTACACATTATGAGGACGAAAATACATCGAAAAACAAAGACACGCACGTTCCACAAAAAGCCTAATGACACTAACGGGGCAAGCGTGGGAAATAGGCGGTTTTTGGGTGGGGACAAACTAAATATAAACAAATTTAGACACCCACCCCCATACAAAACCATGCAAAATGACGAAAAAACCGACATCACAAACTCCCCAAATACCACTAAACACAATATCATCTGGAATCGGACACTTCCCTTGACCTATATAGCTCAACAGCAGCTCCCAATCCCATAAATTGGGATCGAACACTTCCCTTGACCTATATAGCTCAACAGCAGCTCCCAATCCCATAAATTAGGACCTAACACTTCCCTTGACCTGTTGTTGTTGTTGTTGTTGTTGTGGTCTTCAGTCCTGAGACTGGTTTGATGCAGCTCTCCATGCTACCCTATCCTGTGCAAGCTTCATCATCTCCTAGTACTTACTACCTACATCTTTCTGAATCTGCTTAGTGTATTCATCTCTTTGTCTCCCTCTACGATTTTTAACCTCCACGCTGCCCTCCAATACTAAATGTGTGATCCCTTAATGCCTCAGAACATGTCCTACCAACTGGTCCCTTCTTCTTGTCAAGTTGTACCACAAATTCCTCTTCTCCCCAATTCTGTTCAATACCTCCTCATTAGTTATGTGATCTACCCATCTTCCCTTGACCTATATAGCTCAAAAACATCTCCAGATACCAATACCAAGAGCCACACATTGGGATCGATCACTTCCCTTGACCTGTTATCCTTACGACATTTCCACATACAGCTGTCCCTGGTCCGAGACACCGGAACTTTAAGTAAGACTCATTTCTTCAAGACATGCTGAACACTTCACGACTTCATCAAAGAATCCGAATAGTTGAAGAAATTTTATTAGAGACATAGCACTGTCCCCCATCATAGCCGACAACCGAAAACTGTTAACCCTGTCAGTCATATCCATACCTACCAAAGAAATAAAAAAAGGAATGTCCCAAAATTCACACACGACGCCACACTCGCAAACTAAACCAAAAACATCACCTAACACACCACCAGAGAGCACCATCGATCGCATCATAACGACACCTACAAACACACCACTCTCACGAACTAAATTCCGCGCCGTCGTGACGTCACACACCCCAACAGCCTTATGTCACGGGTCAAAGCCGACGGGTGGGATCGGACGCTTTGGTCGACCCTGATTGTGTTTATACTGGAATCAAAGATGATTGTATGTGTGACGTGTAGTCACACAAAATGTGTAATTGACACATGTGCATCAGAAGGTGCCAACATGCTTGTGTAATGTGTTGTGATAAAGTAAACGTTGCTATTAAACATCACTGAAGCAGCACATTGTGTTATTTATAAAATTCATAAGAAATTTGCAATCCTCACTCACATCCATGTAACACAGTACATTTCAGTTAGTTGGAACAGTTACCGGCAAATATTTTATTACTCAATTAGTTCCAAATTCAAGTGTTTACCAGCAGCAGGGAAGTTTAGAGGGCTTCAACTTGTGGTGTATTTTATAGTCCCAATAATTTGGCGTTTACATCATACAGATTTTATATTTCTTTAAAATTGTTTGAAACTTTTTAGTGAGCTCGTGTCACATGGGTAAAGTGCTTTGCAGAACCAAAAAGCATGAAGAAAACATGTCATATGTTGAGAAAATTACCAACCTGTGGGCCTACCCAGGCCTGTGGCCTTTGGAGTGACAAAAACTTCCCCTAATCCAAATTTTCACTCAGAGACCCTCCATTTTGTTGGATACATTCACATCTGCACCCTCGAAAACTCAAAAGACGGGATATAAATGTAGATGTGCTATTACTTTAGATCTCATTACAGAAAAAGCAGCAGAAGAGATGGTAAATGATATTTTCCAAAAAATTGTTATGTGGTCTCTCCATAAGTTTTGGGGAAAAAACCGCACACATTACATCCATTTCAGTTCAAAAAATACGGTCATACTAACATTTGATGTATCCATCACAGTTTGAGAACAACAGTGATGTACATACTTATTCCACAAAAGGGAAAAATGACTTTCATTACCCATTCTTAAAGCTGTCAATGGCTCAGAAAGGAGTTCAATATGCAGCAACAAAAATTTTTGATCATTTGCCCAATAACATAAAATGTCTGACAGGTACCAAAGCAATTTTTAAATCTAATTAGAATCATTTCTGCTGCTTATATTCCACTGATGAATATTCACTTAAAACTGGTAACCAGTAAAAAAATACTCTCTCTCTCTCTCTCTCTCTCTCTCTCTCTCTCTCTCTCTCTCTCTCTATCTATTTCTATGTAATCAAAAGTATCTGGACACCTGGCTGAAAATGACTTACAAGTTTGTGGCGCCTTTCATCAGTACGACAGCCTCCACTCTCGCAGGCGTACATTCAATCAGATACTGAAAGGTTTCTTGGGGAGTTGCAGCCCATTCTTCACAGAGTGCTGCACTGAGGAGAGGTATCGATGTTGGTTGGTGAGGCCTGGCACGAAGTCGGCAGATGACGTTCATTGGACATTCGCCATACCCACACCCTGCCATCGGATCACCACATTGTGTACCATGATTCGGCACTCCACACAATGTTTTTCCACTGTTCAATCGTCCAATGTTTACACTCCTTACACCAAACAAGGCATTGTTTGGCATTTACCGGTGTGATGTGTGGCTTATGAGCAGCCGCTCGACCATGGAATCCATGTTTTCTCACCTCTCGCCTAACTGTTATAGTACTTGCAGTGGATCCTGATGCAGTATGGAATTCAAGTGTGATGATCTGGATAGATTCTGCCTATCACACATTACAACCCCCTTCAACTGTCAGCGGTCTCTGTCAGTCATCAGATGAGGTAGGCTGTACACTTTTGTGCTGTATGTGTCCCTTCATGTTTCCTCTTCATTATCACATCAGAAACAATGGACCTAGGGATGTTTAGGAATGTGGAAATCTCGCATACAGGTGTATTACACAAGTTCCACCTTCACCTGACCACATTCGAAGTCCATGAGTTCCACAGAGCACCCCATTCTGCTCTCTCACAATGTCTAATGACTACTGCAGTTGCTGATATGAGTACCTGGCAACAGGTGGCAGCACAATGCACCTAATATGAAAAACATGTTTTTGGGGGTGTCCAGATACTTTTGATCACATAGTGTATATATATTTAAGTGTAGTTGCATGAGTAGGTCTAAAAATAATAATGTGTTTATTAATGTTAACACAAATCCCGTATACATATACTATAAACTAACTCGTTCCATGTTATTTTAATAAATGAATCATTCAAATGGTCTATGGAACACGTAACTAACTACACCAGATCTCACAGAAAACCCTCTTGTTTCACTTGTAATGTACGTTAGTGTGAGCCCTAAGGAGTCATTATATAACACTGTATATGTCATTGTTGGTTCCTTGTCATTATAATTGCTACGTAATTGGTGTGCAAGTGTTCGCGCATGTTATGACCCACTAAAGAATATTTACAGTTGAGAGTTTCTAAAAACTTTTATGAATATTATGTTTGTGTCACTGTCCCTTCAACAGTTGATGACTGGTGTACAGTTAATAGATGTTGTCCTCCAAACAGTTGAAGAAGAAGGATAACCATTCGACATTTGATAGAGGCATAGTTTAAAGTGTGCTTACAGTGTAGCGTAGCTTTTCCGATGTATGCTGAAATTGGTAACTGTTTGCGTGGTGGCTATGGGAAGTAAACATGAGGAATCAGGTGTTGAGTAATTAGGCAAGATGGTGGAGCCAATGAGAAAATAGCATTTGAGAACATTGTCATGATGTCGAGTGTATGAAATTACTTTGCGGTGTAAGTAGGTTCATTCCTAACCACCACCTCAGATATCGGGACATTTTGAAAATACCCCACGAAGTTTTTGAAATGATCATCAGTCTGCGCTAAAGATCAGTCCGTCATCACAGTCAGTTTTCCTTTAGTTCCATTCTTTTGACTTCACCAATTCTTAACCCAAGCTACAGGTCAGTCCGTCTCTACAATCAGTTTTCTTGCCAACTCAACCACACACTAATATTTCAACCTAACTGAGACCGCAGGCTGTGTTGAAGATCACCACAGCCAGTTTTCCTCCAGTCACATTTGTTCATTTTGCCAACTCACAACCAGACTATAATATGAAACAGTATCCCAAAAAATCCTGTTTATTCTGAGAAACATTAAGACACAAAGGGCTTACAGACATTGGCTGCGAGTGGGCATTGATTGAAATCGATGGGGAATGTTGATAATTTTTGCTGGATGGTTATTCAAACCCGGGTCTCCTGCTTACTAGGCAGGTGCTTTCACCACTAGGCCATCTGCACACAGTAGTCATTGCAACTGCATAGACTACTATAGTACGCCTCCTGTCACTACATTAGTAATGTGTGGATAAGTTGAGAATTTGGGGCTGACTGGAGGTGTGCTATGGTAGTCTGTGCAGTTGCAATGGCAACTGAGTCCTGATGGCTTAACTCGATGTTCGAATCCCAGTCCGGCATAAATTTTTAATTTTCCCCATTGATTTCAATCAATGACCACTCGCAGCCAGTGTCTGTAATTACTTTGTATCTTAATTCATAATGGCTATTGGATCAAACAGGTATCTGTTCTTTTGGACACGTCCATAACAGCCAGTTCAGTAATTGTCAATCTCATGCTCTCCATGTCGAGAACAAAAGTAATCAGGCTGTATGTTGTGCTGAAATGATCCATTAGATCAGCAGTTGTCACCCCGTGTGTGTGTGTGTGTGTGAAGTTGAGTTTCTCTAAGTTTACTAAAAATATACCTTTCATAGGACTGCCTGCATCATCAGCAAACAGATTAGTTTACATTTTATCCGTATTAGATTAGCGGAGTGCAACATCCACGTCCATAGTGTGACATATTAACTGTCCATTGGTCATGCATTGCATCCTACAACAACCAGGCACATACTAACTACATTGTTTGTGGGCAGAAAAGTACCTGCAAAATTGGGTTCGGTTGGGTCAGGCGGCAAAAAGAGTATTGTTGCAATGAGTAGGTGATGCCAATATTCCGAGAAGCTGACCAGAAATGATGGACTGTAAAAATAAGCCAGGTACAGTGGTGCGACTATGGAGGGTTAACCATGAAGTAGTCGGGGGGATATATTCTTTGGACTGTGTATCTGTTTAGTTACTATGTCATGTTGATTTACACACACCTTGCTACAGGTACCTTACCTATCTATCTAGTCTTCTGATGTCCTTTTTATGTATATTGCATTATAAAATTACTCTGAATAGGAATTCAGAACTGTATAATGATTAAACAATATGACATCTTTGTAAACATTTTACGGCAATGGTTATAGTTAACACTGATCAAATAATAGTCTGTTACAGAGTCTTATGAAACAGCTGAGTGTGTCTTCAAGTCTCTCACAGAGGGTGTAGCCTGGTTTCAGATCTGTGCTCCATCTCCCAATTGAGTTTTCTCCTCCACTAGAACAGTCACACATATTCCTCCATGTTGTTGAACTTACAAACTGTGTCCTGTGGCACATGTCTTGTTAATGGATGATGGATAACTTTTGGTCCATTGTACTTGCAGGTTTTTTCCACCCTCAAAATGGCTATTTATCTGTACGGCATTAGTATTAATAATAGAGGGTTAGTGGGTATGTATCAGACTGCAAGTCTGTACATTCAGTCTTCGATACCCAGCCAGTTGTAGGATTATTTTTCTGTCACTTAAGGTAAGTTTGTTCCCCTCTGGAAATACTTCATGAGTGCTAAGATGATACATTTCGTCCTTTTTCAAGTTCCACATTATTTTACTTTTATTTAATTGGAAGCCTGTGTTGGTGACAAGTGTAATAGCATACACAGAAATTACTGTAAGAAAGCAAAACAGAATAAAACATAGGACTATAAATGTGTGACTGCAAACAATACTGAAGGCAAAAATAATAGTAGTAATAATATAAACAGTCTTAGGATTTACTTTATTTAGAAGTCATGAAAAGGGAAGATTTTGGCCATTGCCTGTTAGTAAGAATCATCCTGGCATTCACCTGGAATGATTTGAAGAAACCCAGGTCAGGCAGAGTGGATCAGGTAAACAATCCTGTATCCTCTTTACAACACAGTTAAATGGGCGTAAAGATTCCCTGCAGGAATTAGGAGAAATTTGCCACTGCCAAAGCCCTCAACTTGATTTGTAAAATGTGCAGTCTTTCACTAACGGCCTCCTACTCTCTTGGAAATCTCTTGAAAATGTGAGTCATTAACATTTTCGTACAGCAGTTAAGAATGTGCTCACAACACAAAGACCATTACTCTGTTATATATATATATATATATATATATATATATATATATATATATATATATATATATATAATGTGGTGTTAATGTTTTTATTTACAACTATCATAAACTTACTGCATGATCACTGTGTGGATCCAAAGCCTGTTAGATAGAGGCCAACAGGAGGTACACAAATTATTGCTGCGCGTGGTCCTGTGGGTTGATTTTGGGCTGGAAGAATCTTTGTGCGTGAATTCGGTTACCAAAAAAATTATCTCATGACATCAAGGAATGCATGCAAAGTAATCAGATTTCAGTGTGTCACAAGTGCCGACTCTGTAAACACGTTGCTAAGGTTGTTTCGACTACATTCTGGAAGTTTTACTGGGGTACCCTTACACATCCTCCATACAGTGCCGATTCCTCCCCGTGCGATTTCCATATTTTTGGAGCCCTGAAGAAAGACATTCGGGGCATCGATATGCTTCGGACGAAGAGGTGGACACTGGGTACAATCGTGGTTGCATAGGCAACTGAAAACGTTTTTGCACGTAGGCATTGACCGTTTTGTCTCGCAGTGGGATACATGTATATTAACATACTTCAAATAATAAACAGTTTACTTATTTTTCCCATCTGTCTCGTTTTCATTTGGATGCCTCTTATACACCTATTTCATCATCCAGTTGGTGAGTTGATGACTGACGTAAATTATTTTTGCATGGATGTTACGCATTTCGCAAGTACATTGTGTGACCAATTACTGGAAGAAAAGGAGGTACAGTTTGATGTAGATTACAATCCATAGCACAACTAGTATTAGTCAAGTACGCTATGTCCATAGAGCTTCTTAGAACTACACAGTTGCGCCAAAACGTTTTGACCACTGCCCACTGCGAGATCGAATGTCGCCTGGTGACGTTACAGGCACGTGACGCGTCAAGGAAGGTATTTAACCGGAGCGGAGACAAATGGGAGATATTCTAACAACAATATAGGCGGCAAATGGGGAATCTACTGACCTTAGCGACTTTGACAACGGGCAGATTGCGGACCGGCGCCTGGGAATAAGCGTCTCTTTAAGGCCAGAAGTGGTCGGCTGTTGGCGTGCTACTGTCATTGAACGCCCATAGAAAGTGGTTGAAGGACGCTTAAATGACGAGTGCCCGGCAGATTGTTGGACGTTCATAACAGAACATGGAGGTCGGAGCTTGCCCGCTCTGTGAAGCAGTGTAGGCAGCGATTTGTGACAGATCTGACGAGAGAGTATAATGCTTTTGTGGGCACAATTGTGTCAGAACTTACCGTTTACCGCACGTTATTGAACATGGGGCTCCGCAGCAGACTACGACCCATACATGTTACCAGGTCGACCCAGTGTTAAGATTTCAGTGGGCACGGGATCGTCGATGTTGGACTATGATGGAAACGCTTCACTTGGTCGGATGAATCGCGTTTCTTGTTACATTAGTTCACTAGGGGGGGGGGGGGGGGGGAGACTTCAATTTGCTAGCTACATAATAGGAGAGTCATGCGATTAAAGCTGGTGCTAGGGAAAGGAATTAAAAGGAATTAGAGTGAGCTTGTTCTGAATGTCTTTTTCTGAAAGTTTCTTCTAGGAGGTAGAGATCAGACTCGTGATGGTAATGTTTTAAACCTAGTAACCAACAGACAGTAAGTGTTCGGATCAGTTTGTGTAAAGGTGAGCGTCAGTGATCAAAAGGCTGTTACACCATCATTGACTACAGTTGTTACAGTGAATTTTAAGAAAGGTAGGAAAATATTTTTGCTTTGCAAGAGCGATAGGAAAAAAATTGCAAAGTATCCGTGGAGTCAAAAAAAAAAAAAAATGGCTCTGAGCACTATGGGACTTAACTTCTGAGGTCATCAGTCCCCTAGAACTTAGAACTACTTAAACCTAACTAACCTAAGGACATCACACACATCCATGCCCGAGGCAGGATTCGAACCTGCGACCGTAGCGGTCGCGCGGCTCCAGACTGTAGCGCCTAGAACCGCTCGGCCACCCCGGCCGGCCCAAATATTCAGTTCGTAGACGAAGGAAGATGTGGAGCAATCATGTATGAAATTGAGACGCGTTATGCAGTATGCCTTAGACAAGTATGTGCCAAGCAAGGTATCACGTCATGGTACAATAGCAAGGAGAGCAATTCGAGAAGCGTTAAATGAATTCAAAGTAAAATTTCGCCAACCGATCTGACAAAAAATTTGAATAAATTACGGTCTTACTGGAGTCACCAAGCGGAACGAAAACGTCTATCCAGTTGCTCAGTGACCACAATGGCACCAATACAGAAGACAACAGAGAATGCCGAAATACTGAATTCAGTATTCCGAAATCATTTCACCCAGAATATCGTACTTTTCCTCCTTTCAACTATCACACGAACGGCAAAATGGCGGATGTTGAGATACACAATCGCGGAATAAAAAATCAACTAAAATCGTGGAAAAGCATCTGGACTGCAGACATAATGCAATAGAACGCACTCCCCCTCCATTAGTAATGTATCGTAAGTCGCTGGAACAACGGAGAGCACCAAGTGATTGGAAAAAAGCACAGGTCAATCCTGCTTTCGTGAAATTGGAAAAAAGCGCAGGTCATTCCTGTTTTCATGAAAGGTCGTCGAACTGATGCGAATAATTACAGACTCTTATCGCTGACTTCACTCTGTTTCAGAATTATGAAACATGTTCTGACTCGTTATGACGTTTCTGGAGAGCGAAAAGCTCTGTAAAGTCCAACATGGATTCCATAAACAGAGATCTTGGGAAACAGAGCTCGTTGTTCTTTTCGTCCATGAAATCCAGAGCGCTGTAGACAAAGGCGCGCAGCCTGATACCGTATTCTTTGATTTCCGGAAGGCGTTCAGTACAGTTCTGTCCTGTCGTTTTGTGTACAAGATACGAGATTACCGAGTACCGAACCAGATCTGTGACTGGATTCTGAACTTCCTAGGAGGTGGAACTCAATACATTATCATCAACAGGGCGAAATCGACAGATGTAAAGATAATTTCTGGAACATCCCAAGGGACATGTGCTGCCACATTTCGTGGAGACTGCACCCCTTGTTGTTCGCTAAGACGACCGTGCACCAGCCCACTTCGGTGTTAATGTCAGCGAGCACCTGAACAACACGTACCCTCAGCGTTAGATTGGAAATTTGAAAGGGAGGTGCTGTCCCATGGCCAGCGCGATGACTGGGTCTCTCACCTCTGGAATTTTTCCTCTGTGATTACGTCAAGTCGTGGAAACTGATGATCACCTGCTTGCTCGGATCCAAGCTGTCTGTCTCCCGGTACAACAGATACCTTGGATATTTAAGAGAGTGCGGCAGAACTTCATGGGCCATTGCCATGCATGCATTGAGAATGGAGGTCGTCACTTTGAACAATTACTATGAGGTACTTTGTTGTTATGCGGTGTACGCTGTGTATGTCCATAACACAATGAATATGCATTTCCGACCATTGGTTTCCTATCTCAAAGTAATCGATTGTGGGCCCACTATAACCTGTGACCCAAAACGTTTGAGACACTCTTTATAAATGATCTAGTGAATTACATCGCAAGCTCCATGAGGGTTTTGCAGGCGACGCTGTTGTCTACAGCAAGAGTGGAACGTGAGAAGACTAGCTAAATGCAGGAACAACTACGGAGGATTAGTGATTGGTGGAGGGACTGGCAGTCGGCAATGGGGATGGGGTACTTGTTGGGCATATATAGGCGTAGAAACCCACTACTGTAGCATTACGTTATTAACGAGAAATAACTGGAAACGGTAATTGGTGTAAAATAACTAGAAATTATCATCCAGAGCGACCTGAAGTGGAATGACCAAATAAAACATATTGTAAGGAAAGCAGATGTGTTATTGACATTCTTTGGAAGATTCTTACGGAAAAGTAGTTCATCCACGAATGCAATGGCTTACAAAACCCTTGTTCGACCGATTCATGAGTATTGCTCATCAGCCTAGGATTTATGTTAGATTAACAGAAGAGATCCGACGAAGAGCGACAACTTTCGTCACGGGACCGTTTAATAGGCGCGAGGCTGTACGGAGACGATCAACAAACTCAAGTGTCAGTCGCTACAAGAGAGGCGTTTTTTTTCACGGAAAGGGTTACTTTTGAGATTCGGTGAACTTACGTCCGAGTAAGAGCTGTGGTAGTGTCTCGAAATCACCACGACGAGAAAATCAGGGAAATTTGAGCTCATATGGAGGTTTATCGACAGTCGTTCTTTCTACGCTCCATTCGCGAATGGAACAGGGGAGGAGGAAAATGATCGAGGTACCCCTGCGACACACCGTAAGGTAGCTTGTGTAGCTTTCACAATATATATAAATGACCTAGTAGATAAGTGTCGGAAGTTCCATGCGGCTTTTCGCGGATGATGCTGTAGTATACAGAGAAGTTGCAGCATTAGAAAATTGCAGCGAAATGCAGGAAGACCTGCAGCGGATAGGCACTTGGTGCAGGGAGTGACAGCTGACCCTTAACATACCTCTTCCCTACATTCTAAACGTCACTGAAATTCCTCTGTATACATTGCTGGACTAGCACTTTCCGTAAGTATCAAAGTGAGAATTCATTCTGAAATCAACCCCCTAGACTGCGGTTAAGCTATTTCTCCGCGTTTTCTTCGATTTCCTTTACTGCATGCTCAACGTACAGATTAAAAAACTTCGGGGATAGGCTGCAACAATGTATTTCTCCCTTCTCAGCCACCGCTTCCCTTTCATGTCCTTTGACTCTTGTAACTACTGTCTGGTTGCCCGTACACACACCTTTCGTTCCTTGTATTTTACCCTTGCTATCTTTAGAATTTAAAAGAAACTATTCAGTCAGCATTGTCAAAAGCTATCTCCGAGTCTGCAAATGCTATAAACCTGTCTCTCATTTCTGACCAGCCTGAACGTACCATAGATTAGGACGAAATCGGTGGCGACGAGTAGGCGCCGTTCCCTTGTCAGTCTTCCACATCTTCGCCGGCCAATCACATTCGAAAGGATGTTGGTTTAAATTACCGTCCGACAGTCCAGATTTAGGTTTTTCATAGTTTCCCAAAATCGCTCAAGGCAAATACTGGGATGGTTTCATTGAAAATGATACGTCCGTTTTCGTTCCCTAATCCCAGCTTACGTTCCGTCTCTAAAGACCTCGTCATTGATGGGACTTTAAACCCTAATTTTTTTCTTGTTGGTAAATATTCAAGTAAAAGGTACCTCGTAAATCTGAACACGGGCATGTCCTTTAATTGCTGTAATTCTGATCGGCGAACCACATGTATTTTGTGTAGCATTTACTGTGTGTGTGTGTGTGTGTGTGTGTGTGTGTGTTTTTCAGAGTCCACAGGCAACAGCAGGTTTACTGGGCAGATTACGCGTTGCGGCCGCTTCCTAGCGCGGGCCACTGTGTCAGTATCGATGTTTCGAGTCAGAATCTGTTAGGCCGTGGTACAATATTATTTTATCGTCACGACCTTACCTCGTCCGTGGACGTAGCTGTAGCTACGTGTCCTGGCTCGGTCCAGATTCCCGCCTGGCATGTGTAATTTACCGTTACGTTTTCTACGATTGTCAGAAACCAGGTGCTGGTCATGTTGATTCCTGTAACAATACGTCATCTGGTCACTTCCCCATTCTTGTCAAACTGCGCTACTTGTTCGTCTGTAATGACAGACGCTAATCTTCTTACCTTCTCAGAGTGCTTGTCAGCATACGTCCTGTCAATCCACTGCAGACGTGCTTTCACGTGTACAGTGTTTATGTGAATCGAAGGCTTTGTCACCATTGCCGTTTTTTTAGTCACCGTTTTGAGCGGTATAAAGGCTCCATGGAAATATAGTGAATGTATTTGTGCAGTGGAATGAATGTTACTATTATAAACTTCTGTGGTATATTCTAGATACATAATGAAAACCAGGAACTAGTTTTCCCCCGTCTTCAATGGTTCAAATGGCTCTGAGCACTATGGGACTCAACTGCTGAGGTCATTAGTCCCCTAGAACTTAGAACTAGTTAAACCTAACTAACCTAAGGACATCACAAACATCCATGCCCGAGGCAGGATTCGAACCTGCGACCGTAGCGGTCTTGCGGTTCCAGACTGCAGCGCCTTTAACCGCACGGCCACTTCGGCCGGCCCCCCGTCTTCAATGACCTTGACGTTGACGGGACATTCTTCCTAGCATGTGAAGAAACTGGAGTCAATTGTTGCTCCTTTTGAAATGATTTTTGGATGGCCTTCGTGTATTGTTGAAAGTATCTCTGGTGTCATTGCAAACGCTGTGCTTGCTGATCATGTTTTGATATTATATCAAGTGATCACAAACAACAAGCAGCAGTACCACCTTAGCACTTTCATCTGTTTCCCAGTCTTAGGCTAAAAGGCTAATGGAGCATTTTTACAAAGGCAGTGCCTCGCCTGTGTGTCGGAACAACCCTCGTTGCCATTGCCCAAATGCACCAGTGTTTCTCAAACGCTCTTGTCCCGTGCTGGAAGGTAATACGCTGCTGGCCATTAGAATTGCAATACCTGGAAGAATATTCAGTAAAGAAATTTTACTTTGTACATCCACAGCTGTACTCTGCAAGCCACTGTGTGGCACATGGCAGTTGATACGTTGTACCACTACTGGTCATTTCCTGTCTTGTCCCACTCTCAAATAGAGCGAGGCAAAAACGGCTATCTACAGGGTGTTACAAATAGGTACGGCCAAACTTTCAGGAAACATTCCTCACACACAAATAAAGAAAAGATGTTATGTGGACATGTGTCCGGAAACGCTTAATTTCCATGTTAGAGCTCATTTTAGTTTCGTCAGTATGTTCTTCCACCTACGCTCAATGGAGCACGTTATCATGATTTCATACGGGATACTCTACCTGTGCTGCTAGAGCATGTGCCTTTACAAGTACGAAACAACATGTGATTCATGCACGATGGAGCTCCTGCACATTTCAGTCGAAGTGTTCGTACGCTTCTCAACAACAGATTCGGTGACCGATGGATTGGTAGAGGCGAACCAATTCCATGGCCTCCACGCTCTCCTGACCTCAACCCTCTTGACTTTCATTTATGGGAGCATTTGAAAGCTCTTGTCTACGCAACCCCTGTACCAAATGTAGATACTCTTCGTGCTCGTATCGTGGACGGCTGTGATACAATACGCCATTCTCCAGGGCTGCATGAGCGCATCAGGGATTCCATGCGACGGAGGGTGGATGCATGTACCCTCGCTAACGGAGGACATTTTGAACATTTCCTGTAACAAAGTGTTTGAAGTCACGCTGGTACGTTCTGTTGCTGTGTGTTTCCATTCCATGATTAATGTGATTTGAAGAGAAGTAATAAAATGAGCTCTAACATGGAAAGTAAGCGTTTCCGGACACATGTCCACATAACATATTTTCTTTCTTTGTGTGTGAGGAATGTATCCTGAAAGTTTGGCCGTACCTTTTTGTAACACCCAGTATATGCCTCCGTACGACCTAATTTCTGTAATCTTTGTGGTCCTTACACGAAATTTACGTTGGAGGTAGTAGAATCATCAAGTAGTCAGCTTCAAATGCCGATTCTCTAAATTTTCTCAATAATGAACCTCGAAAAGAACGTCGCCTTCCCTCCTTGGGTTCCTGTTTGAGTTCCCAAAGCATCTCCGTAATACTTGCATGTTTATCGGATCTACCGGAAAGAAACCTAGCAGACCACCTCTGAACTACTACGATGTCTTTCTTTAATCCGACCTGGTGGGGATCCTAAACACTCGAGCATTAATCAAGAATTGTCCTACTAGTGAGTGGTCTATACACAGTCTCCTTTACAGATGAACCACACTTTCTTAAAAATTTTCCAATAAACCAAAGTTGACCATTCGCCTTCGCTACTGTCGTCCCTACGTGCTCGTTTCATTTCATATCGCTTGACAGCGTTATTCCTAGATATTTAATCGCTGTGACTTTGTCAAGCAGCACTTTACCAATGCTGTACTCGTACGTTAAAGGATTGTTTTTTCTTACTCATCTGCATTAACTTAGATTTTTCTGCGTTTAGAGGAAGCTGCCATTCATCGCACCGACTAGAAATTCTGTCTATGTCATCTTGTACTCCGAACAGTCACACTAGGACAATACCTTCCCTTACGGCACAGAGTTAACGTCATCAACAGACACCCGTAAATTGCTGCTCACCCAGTCGGTCAGATCATTTATCTATACAGGGTGTCCCATTTATCTTGACCACCCTAAATAACTGTTTGTCCAGATGCAAATTACAAAACGTTTCAAGCACATGTTCTTTAGCCGCCGGAGGACATCGATCAGCATTATTGCCTTCGTTGTAGCTTTGTTTTTGTACAAAGCTATGAACAGCGGTGTGACTTTTTTAAATGGGACTCTGCATGTTTTATTCGGTAATTCATTTCCTCTCCTAAAGACCTATTCAAAAATGTATCACTGTGTATCATTCACTGAAACACAACGTTATTAATTACATAACATAACATCGATTTTGTGCCCGGGACGACAAACTCGTCCACTTGCTGGAGTTGTCAGATAACAAATGAAAACCAAGTAAAAATATAACACAAAATTGACTTTAACTCTCCTGTACCATTGCCTAGGAGTAGAACATTCATAGGTGCTCAAAGTGGTGACCCTGGACAGCGATACACTGGTGCACTCGTTGAATGAAAGAATTATTTACTGCTTCCAATGTTGCCTGCTGAAGGGTGTACATTCTGCTCACACAACTCTTCAACTGACGGTGGTTGACGGAATGAGGGGTGTGCATTCTGCTTATGTTTACGTTTGTCCTCTGTCAACGTCAGCACGTGGATGTGTTCCATTACCCTGAGCACCTGCACTAAGCACTGGGAGCGTCAACGTCAATGTTGTGTTATGTAATTAATAAGGTTGTGTTTCAGTGAATGGTACACTGTGATACATTTTTGAATAGGTCTTGTTCATACCTTTGCAAAGAAGAAGAAGAAGGCTAAAGAACATTTGCTTGAAACCTTTTTGTAATTTGCATCTGGACAAATAGTTATTTAGGGTGGTGAAGATAAATGCGAAACCCTGTATAGTGAATAAGAGCGGTCCTATTACACTTCTTTGGGACACTCCTGACGATACCTTTGTCTGTTACCAACACTTTTATATACAGGAATCACTTGCGCTTTTTTTCAGTTGCTTGGGACTTTACCATGGCGAAGAGATTCACGATAAATGCAAGCTAAGTAATGGTCCAATGCTGTAGAGTACTGTCCGTAAAACCGAATTGGGATTCCAATCGGACCCGACGACTTATTTGTTTTCAACTCTTTCAGATGTCTCTCTACGCCAGGGACGCCTATTAATATGTCATCCGCACGCGAGCTTTTGCGACGATTGTCGTGCCTGAATGATTTCTTAAATGCGATATTCAAAACTTCAACTATCCTATTGTCGTCTTCTGTTGACACGAGTGACTGGATAGAAACCTTGGACCCGTTTAGCGATTTTATGAAGGATCAGCATTTTCTCCGGTCCTTGGCCTGATTTTTCCCTAAGGTACGACGGTGGAAGTAGTGTGCTGCGCGCATCGATTCTTTTATGTACTCACCAATTTGTACTAACTTTTGCCCATTGACATTTGCGCAACAGTCTGCTTCCTCAGCATTTCCCATATTTCTGTATTAAATCACGGTGGTTCTTTTTCCTCCTTAATCCACTTAATCTGCACACACTTCTCCAGAGCGCTATTTTCACAGTTTAAATTTTGCCCGTAATTCTTCTACTGCCATCATATTGGAACTAAATAGTGTCCGTTCTTTTTGTAAATTGGATGCTAACAACTGCTTATTTGCACTTTCTCTAAAAAATATCTCCTAGCCTTCTTTATGGGTTTATTAACTTTTAACTATCGCCACCATGGTATCATGGTCACTAATCCCTGTCTCTGTACTGACACTGTCGATAAGGTCGGGGCTATTTGTAGCTCGAAGGTTGAAAATATTTCGATTGCGTGTGGGCTGTCGAGCTAGCTACTCGAGACAGTTTTACTTCATAAGACCGTCTGTCCGTACCACCTGCATTGAATCCGTAGACTTCTGAGTCTATACTCAATAGGTTAAAATCACCTCTAAGTAATATTGCATGATCTTGCGTTTCCGTGCTACTGACCCTAGACTTTCATTGAATGATTCGAAAACTGTCACAGCAGAATCGGGTGGTCGGACAATTAACTTGAATTCACCTAGGCCCGTCACTACCAACTATACATTATGTTAAGAAGAACAAATAGTGAAATTTGTGACTAAGGTGTACAGGATTTAAATTGAATACATATAGCATTCACCCACAGCAGCAACGACGACTCCAGTCTCGCTGGGCATTCAGTTGCACTGAGCGCGGATGACAGATACGTGGACGTTACTCCACGCTGCTTCAGATCGTTTCTAAAGGTGAGCAGCTGTTGTGCTGGCTAGTGGTAGCGTGCCAGTCTCTCGGTAATCTGTGATCACCAGTGGGTGAGAGATCTGCAGAACGTGCTTGCCATGGTAACAGTCGAACATCCTCTATATGGAGGTTGGCCGGGACAGCACGGTCAGTGTCTGGTCCCGAGTTATCTTGTTGAAAGACAACGTCACTGAAACATTGAAGATATGGTGCAGCCACTGGCGTTAGCACATCATAAATGCAATGGCTGACGTCCTAATTATCGGCTGTGGGGGACAAGAGGCGATCGTGTTGTGCACTCAGTAACATTTGATACCGCCACATCAGGTACTGGGTCCGTATGATGATGACGAACGCAACCTGGAAACTTTTGTTCTTCTCAGACTCTCTACACATGGACACGTCAAACGTGATGCAATATGCAGAACAGCGACTCATCTGAAGAGACGACGACGTGCCACTCCTGTATACTGTGCTGAATTTGATTATCACATTTTTATTCAATAATTTTACTCATTATTTTTCACGATTTCATGAAGGGTGGCCACTGACCCCCTAGAAAGAGCCGGCGGACCCCTAAGGGGTCCGCGGACCACTCGTTAAGCCCTGCTCTTTGGCATGCTGGCCACAAGGTTGTCGCCGAAATTATGGCCGTAGGACTGGACAATAAGTTATCTCGATGCTGCACAGCCCTCAAATTACCGTCGATAGCGAAAGAGGCGTCCGACGTCTGTACATGATACGGGCTGATAATACGACAGGCACACCACTCAGGCGAATTGGTGAGACCGCATGCCTAAGACGTGCATTGGTTCAGGGCTGCCTCCATACTCTTCTAATGTGATCATCACGCGTCAGGCAAGCCCTGCACACATCTTATCTTCTTCTCGGACCACGGTGCTGGAGGTTTTGTACTATTCATAATGGACGCCTAGAGGACAATTTGCTCGTGATGAGACAGTTGGATACTGTTTGAGTCGAGACAGACCTCCAAAAACGAACCGCCCCACTCTGTTGCATTCTCGTCAGGGTACCTACGAGACAAAGTAGGAAGCGATCAGCAGCAGGTGTTGCTCGGGCACAGGCGACACGTAGAGGTAGATTTTGGTATTTTGTGTCTGACGATGGCTGTTGAATGTTGGAATAACGTCCCTGTTGTGAACACTAATTTGGCAGACAGCTTCTCGTGCTCGTAACTTTCTTGCCGTAAATAGACAAAGCGTGTACTACAGCATAGTTTCGATCGATACTATTGCACAGCACTGGACATGTAGGTTTACTTTTATCCCACACATGACTGTACGCAGCAATTCTCTTTGGTCAAAAGAATGTTGAGAAAGAGATTTTCGATAACGAACTATGAAAGTCAAAACATCTTTTGAAGAGCTTACATGTCACGTGATTAGGTGTGATAGCGGATACGGTTAGAACAGACTATCCGTAATTATATCTCCGTATTGGTGATTCTCATGTGGAGTCATGTGACGAATTTCAAGAAAACCATCTTGTTATTCCACTGTAGCTGCAATTAATTTATTTATTTATCTTCCGGCAAGTAGTTTCATACGGGACTCATAACGGGCGAAAACCATCTTGTTATTCCACTGTAGCTGCAATTAATTTATTTATTTATCTTCCGGCAAGTAGTTTCATACGGGACTCATAACGGGCGATACCTATAGGGATGGGCAAAAATATGGAAACAACACAAACAACACATTACCATGCCCAGTATGTTGTAGGAAAACCGTTAGCATTCAAAACAGCTTATTTCGTTTCAGAATGGACAAATACAGGTCCTGTGATTCTTCAGTTTCTCCCGGCGTATTTCTTGCTCGAACAGTCCACGGGTGCATTGCCGGTCCATAGTGTACAACGGGCACTACGTTGGACACTATGGATCGGCAGTACACCCGTGGACTGTTCGAACGAAATACAGGTCCTGTTTGGTCTTTCAAGGAATCTTATACCATTCTTCCTTCAAAATACTGACAAGTTCTGATGGAGGTGAATAGGGATTACGGACCCTTCTGTCCAAAGTAGACCTCAAAGGTTCAATAATATTGAGATCTGGTGTATGTGTTGGCCAGGGGAGATGCGAAAATTCATCCACGAGATCACAGAACTAATCCTGGACGATGCGATCTACGTGATGATGATGATGATGATGATGATGATGATGATGATGATGATTGGTTTGTGGGGCCCTCAACTGCGCGGTCATCAGCGCCTGTACAAAGTACCACTTTTGACACAGTCCAATTTTACACAGTCCAGTTAGTCACTGTCACGGATGATGATGATGATGAAATGATGAGGACAACACAAACACCCAGTCCCCAGGCAGAGTAAATCCCCAACCTGGCTGGGAATCGAACCCGGGACCGTGTGATCAAGAGGCAGCAACGATAGCCACTATACCACGAGCTGCGTGAGCTGTGTGAGCGAGGGCCCTGTCGACTTGGAACACATCGCCACCATTGGGGAACACACATTGTATCTTGGGATGGGCCTGATAAGCCAAAATGGTCACATAATCGTTGGCAGTAATGCAACCATGTAGATTAGCCATGGGGCCCATGGAATACCGCGATATGGCTGATATGGCTGTCGAAATCATCACCGAACCCCTGCCGTGTTTCACTATTGGGGGACAAACTTGGTCGGAAGTTGGAAACAGTATGAAACAAGCCTTATTGGAACAAATGACTTTCTTCCAGTCCTCCAAAGTCCAGGTTGTACGGCTACGGCACGACGTTTACCCGTTACGGGCATTTACGTCACTGGTGTGTGGTTTTTAAATTCCAGCTCGTCCTGCAATTCCCAGCTTGTGGAGCTGCCTCTGTATTTTGGTGCTTACCAGGCTCGCGAGTGGGACATTCAGTTACGCAGTGACTTTTGCAGCTGTCGTCGTCTTTATTTTTCTTCACAATCGTCTTCAATGAGCGTCTGTCACTATCACTGAAGATACACTTTCGTCTTGTTATGACTTAGTAGACAATGATTTTCTGCTTTCCATGTATGCGGTATAAATCTTCGATACGGTTTTTTGTTTGAAACAGCTAACACTTGGGCTACGTTGGTTATGGAAGTACCCACCATAGGAACGCCAACAATTTGCTCATGTTTGAATTCACTTAGCTCCGACACAACGCACTCGCAACTACACAGAACACTGTCCTGACCACGACTGACACTTGCAACGTATTGAGAAGTATTTCAGGTGGTTCGAGGTGCTCCACTGGCCACCAAACTCCCAAGCCGTGAACATTATTGAGCATATCTGGGATGTCTTGCAACGTGCCGTTCAGAAGAGTTCTCCACTTCCTCTTACTCATAAGGATTTATGGAGAGCTCTGCATGTTTCATAGTGTCAGTTCCCTCCAGCACTACTTCAGTCGTTAGTCAAGTCCATGCCACGTCGTGTTGCGGCATTTCTGCGTGCTCGCGGGGGCCCTACACGATATTAGGCAGGTGTACCAGTTTCTTTGGCTGTTCAGTGTAGCCGGCCGGTGTGACCGAGAGGTTCTCGGCGCTTCAGTCTGGAACCGCGCGACCGCTACGGTAGCAGGTTCGAATCGTGCCTCGGGCATGGATGTGTGTGATGTGCTTAGGTTAGTTAGGTTCAAGTAGTTCTAAGTTCTAGGGGACTGATGACCTCCGATATTAAGTCCCATAGTGCTCAGAGCTATTTGAACCATTTCTTCAGTGTAAGTCTGAATTGTCGGAAGGGGATCTGACCCACCGTCCTCTCGAATACGAGTCCAGCTGCCTTACACCGCTATGTTCATACTGTAGAAAATCTTTATTTTGAGACAGTGAACTATTCATCGTCAATAAGTATTTCAGGTGGTTCGAGGTGCTCCATAAGCAGTTCGTGTCAGGCACGTGTTAGTAAACGGCTTATGTTTAGCAGCAGGTGCCTGGAGTTTGTGCCGTTATCTTGAAAAACACCGCACAGTCGTCGGTGAATTGTCCTCAGCGGAATTTCCAACTAAACTGTCAGACCAAAAGTGTTGACTCATGTGTAATGCGGAGTTGACCATTAGGTGCCACGAGGGGCGGACCCGCCAATATAATAGGAAGCAGGGAGTATTGTTTTGTCAGTAGAGAAGCAGTAACTGCAAAGTGGGCCAGTCAGGAGCGTTGTGTGAATTCGAACGTGGACTAGTTATTGGATGTTGCCAGAGTAACAGATTCATAAGGGACATTTAAACCGTTATGAAGCTGCCCAAGTCGACTGTTTGTGATGTGATTGTTAAGTGGAAACGCGACGTTACAACTACAACTAAACCAAGACCAGGCAGACCTCCTGAACCGAGGCACAGGGACCGTTGAGAATTGCGGAGTGTGGTGGCAGGAAATCGCATGAAATGAGCGGAGGGAATCACTCACGAGTTCGGAAGAGTCCAGCTAGCACAATGGAGTAAGGAGTCAAAAAGAATGGGGACAGTGGTCGAGCAGCTCCTCGTACGTCACGCATTTATGTAGTCAGTGCAAAGCGACGCTTGAGGTGGTGTGAAGAGCGTCTCCACTTGACGGTGTATGACTAGGATGAGTGACTTGGAGTGATGAATCCCGTTATGTCCTGTGACAACCCGATGGAATGTTTGGGTCTGGAGAATGCCTGAAGAGTATTACCTACCATCATGTGTAGTGCAGACAGTGCAGTATGGAGGAGGTTGTGTGATTGTATGGTTGGTTTTTTCGTGGTTAGGGCGTGGTCCCCTTATTGCGCGAAATGAGGAAGAATATGAACACTTCTTAGAACATTGTGTACTGCGTACAGCAGAGGAACAATTCGCAGACGATGACTGATTCTATCCCTATGACACTGCACCATGTCAGAAAGCAGCGTCTGGGAGGCAGTGGTATGTGGACAGCAATCTTCCTGAAATGGACTGGCTTACGCAGAGTCCCTAACTGAATACAGTGGAACATCCTTGGGATGAATTTGAAAGACGAAGGTGGAAGCACCTCATATTAGTGCCCGCTAATAGACGTCCCGATACTTTTGATCAGATACTTTATCTACTGGCCATGGCTGGTTTTCGACGTAGCATCTGACTCCATATTGGAACTTAACAGAACTCCGGTTAATATACGGCGCAAGAGGTTGCAGCAACCGGAAAGCAGAACGAATGAAAAGAGAGAACTTTCGCAACAGACTTCATCCTAAGTGGAAGAAAGTTTTCGCTGTGCATAGAACCTCGGTGAAAACTGTGTCGTTCAATCCATAGAGAGCTGGCCAAGGCTCACGACGAAAAACAGTTCGCGCAGCTAAACATGGTAAAGAGATGGTATCGGATCGCGTGGGAGAAGATTCATCAATAAGCACCCGTCAGTATTCAGATGAAATGTACACATCGAAGAATACAGTGTGGGAAGTACTACTGGTGCAGCAATTACAACTCTACCACAAACAACGTGTGCAAGTATGAGAGGGGGGGGGGGATGATTTTAAACTAATAGTTAAGAGTTAAGCTCTGTCAGCGGATTGTCCAGCGCAGCATTGCAGTATTGAACTTTTTACGCTCGTTTCAGGTCACCAGTAACTATTCTTTGAGGACGAGGAACTGCGGAACGAATTATTGAATGATTTCAGAGAGAACTCAGTGTTTTCTTATGCTACTGAAATCTTATCGTCAAAGGAAGAAGAGGAATTCTTTTAAAAATCTTAAGCTTAATCAAGAACGTCCGAAATGTCACAGCTACTCAGTTTTGAAACAAAGCTTTACCAGATGTAGTACAGAATGTACATCTATAAAATGTAATTTAAGGTTGAAAATCGTGAATGGTACTGTGGCGGTGCTCGAATCATTTACCACACCGGAAAATCAAAGTTGCTTTGAGAAGTGAAGCTATAGTGAAAATTTAATGTTTGGGCAAATCTGTGTTTAAACGGTGCAGTCTGTCAGTAAACGTAATGGCAACAGAAGGGAGTGTGTGGCAAAGCAGGCCACAACACGGAGTCAGATTGCTCAGTATTGTTTCACTGTGGAAGACACTATAGTTTCTGATTTAAGTCGTACGAATACTGGAATGACAGATACACTGAAGAGCCAAAGAAACTGGCACACGTGCCAAATATCGTGTAGGGCCCCCGCGAGCACGCAGAAATGCCGCAACGCGATGTGGCATGGGCTCGACTAATGTCTGGAGTAGTGCTGGAGGGAACTGACACTATGAAACTTGCAGAGCTGTCCATAAATCCGCAAGAGTACGAGGAAGTGGAGATCTCTTCTGATCAGCACGTTGCAAGACATCCCTGATATGCTCAATAATGTTCACGACTTGGGAGTTTGGTGGCCAATGGAAGTATTTAAACTCAGAAGAATGTTTCTGAACCACTCTGTAGCAATTCTAGAAGTGTGGGGTGTCGCATTGTCCTGTTGGAATTGCCCAAGTCCGTCAGACTGCACAATGGACATGAATGGATGCTGGTGATCGGACAGGATGCTTACGTACATGCCACCCGTCACAGTCGTATCTAGACATATCAGGGGTCCCATATCACTCCAACTGTATACAACCCACACCATTACAGAGCCTCCAGCAGCTTGAACAGTCCCCTGCTGACATGCAGGGACCATGGATTCGTGAGGTTGTCTCCATACCCGTAACCGACCATCCGCTCGATACAATTTGAAACGAGACTCGTCCGACCAGGCAACATGTTTCTAGTCATCAACAGTCCAATGTCGGTGTTGACGGACCCAGGCGAGGCGTAAAGCTTTTGTCGATGCCACCAAAGGAAAAAGTTCAGTGGCGTCAAGTATGGCGACCTTGGTGGCCATTCCATGAGACCCCGTCTACCAGTCCAACGCCCAGGAAGAACCTCAACCACGAATCGGCGGACGTTTCGTCCAAACTGTGGATGTGCGCCATCCTGCTGGAAGAAACACTAACATTTCCGTTTTAGAAGCAGAATCGTCATTATAGGGTAATAATGTTTCCTCAAGATGATGTGTGTAGCGTGTAGCAATGACAAACTAGGACATCCCCATTTAACCTAGGGTTCGTATGAGCGTATGCCTCGACAGGGAGATGGGGATTGTCGTTTGCCCAATACACGGCATTATGTCTGTCCGCCCTCCCATTCAAATGGAAATTAGCTTCTATGCTGATGAAAATGCCACTTTCAAGGTTCTGCCGGTGTGTGCGTCTTGATTGAATTTGGCTCACTATCGCCTTATCTATTACGGCTGCTGCTTGTGTATTCCCTGTTGCTGTGCTTGGTCGTCCGGAACGTCTTTTGTCGTGAACACTGCCTGCAGACTTCAACCGTTCCATTAAACGGACATTCATTCCATGATTAGGCTGACGTTGATCTGAGTGTTGCCTTTGGTATTCTTCTGCTGCTTTCTGTTAAGCCATGCCTGCTGCATGGATGAGAACCATTTCAGCCATCTCTCGATGTGTTTAGATTGCTGTACAAGTCACTACACTACACTACAGAAAAGCACCACACACACATCTGTGGTAACTGGCGCCCGTGTAATACCCTTTCTTCGGACTACGCTTATCAGCTGCCTCACAGGCAGCGGGCCGTTGGTACTATGCAATTCACGCAACTAATCGTTTCGGCTTTGTGGTAGTGATTGTGGTGGGCGTCCCTCTAGTTGTAGTTTCGCTATCTCCACTAATACCGAATTTTCCCTGTATAACATGAATTTTGAATCATCCTGTGCTAAGGAGTGTGAGTCCAGACTCTGAAGGAAACGTAATTTGCCCACGAAAGAAATAATTTATAAAAGTCTTGATCGACCAATTTACTAATAGTCAGTCATGGGCTCTTAGCAGGTTGGCTCTAATAGAAGAGAAAGACAAGTTCCAAAGAAGAGCAACACGTTTCGTCATTAGTTCGTTTAGTAAACACCACGTCGTCATAGATATTTCTCACTCAATTCTAGTGGGCTCTGTGCCTCTTCTAAAAACTAAATGCAAAACCTCGGAAAATACACGTTCCAAGAATACTCAAGGAACGTAATACTTCCTTCTGCATACATTTCTACAAATTACCATGTCGGTAAAAACAAAGAAATTCTATCTCGTACAGAGGGTTACCAGCAATCTTCCCACCCGCGCACCATGCGCGAATGGAACAAGAAAGGGAGGGGCTGGAGAATAATAGTGGTACCTTAAGTAACATTTACCCCACATATTAAGGTGATTGTACATTGTACATTCCATTTCTCTGTAATTTCACAACACACAATACTCCCTCGGTGCTGCCTCCTATCGTGGTACGGCAAAACTCCCAACTTGTTCACAAGTGTCATACTGTCAAGTGCGTCAGTAACTACAGGCAGTATACTACGAGCTCTGTAGTGAACTGTGAGCATGTGCATTTGCTATCTAATCTTGATTCAAGATTGCCTGTGCAAAATCACTGATATACTAACGCATTACATTCAACGCTAAATCGTCAGTCATACATTGTGTGTGCATTCAAATATTTGTTCGCAATTCCGTGTGGAATGAAAATTGGGACCAGTGGTACCAACGACAAATTTTGGATTATGAATTGTGACGTCATTAGACCTCAGTAGTTAATTTGGTCCATATTTGACATATAACCGTTGTTTGGTCTTATAGGTCAATTCCCAAAACTACAAACGTGGAAAGTACTGGATTGTTACTACCAGTGGCGTTGTTAGAACTGCTCCAGCACATAAGTTCTTCGAACGGGTTTGGCGAACGACTCATTCGATTGTGAAGCTGCTAATGTATTACTTGATATTTCTAGCATTTCGTTTTGCCTATACCCCATATTCTGAAGTATAAATTGCCAGCAGGTGACTGGGCACAAACGAAGCATACTGTCAAAACACTTGCTTGCTACCAACGTAACAGCGTTATGTCCTGATTTCGCCGTATGTTGGAGCAACCCGAATGTTTAATGCGATTAATCTTATGTTACGGCTAACGGTGTTAACATGCAACAGGGCTCTTTTAGTTGGTACGGAGAGAGACGGCGTGTTCCATTAGTGACTTGCTTATTCTATGAAGTTCCTCACATTCTCAATGGGGTTGTGATCTGGAGATTTCCGTGGCCAGTAAAAATGATACGTCTGCAGTGTGATGTTTGAACTGTAAATGATGTGTGTGATGTCTAGGTGCGTTGTTTTGATAGTTGCACTCTTCTTTGGAGAAGTAGTGCACTGTTATTGGAAGCGTTTAGCTCACAATGAGAACGTGATGCAAGGAGCCTATCGTTCACTACCCCATGGTAGTCATCATCCGTATAAATCCTTTTCATGTAGACGTGCACCACTGTTTCCATCCATAACCACCAGTCTGTACTGTAGAGGGCAGTGTACTTTGGAACAAGGGCATTGTGCTAGTGACGTTAAACGGAGAATTAAGTAAAACCCATAACGTGTAGAACTAACAATCATTTTCCAACCATTGGCACTCCAATCACACGGGGCTTGTCGTTTGCGCGCATGACTGTGAGAGACGTGCCAGTGTGTCGTTATTGGCTAGCAACTCCAGCGCTGCTTTTCATGGCACGTACACTCACCTCCAAAAGGAGAATCCTTACGATACGTTTGGAGTGGAGCGTGGCATTGTACTGTCCATAAATGTGGCTGAGGTTGTCAACAACACAAGCTGTGCTCGCCTCTACATCCTGCACTGCCGCGACGAATTTTCATTGGTACCACGTATAGCCGAGCGGCCTAATATTGTAGAACGCTATCTTAAATAAAATCTGGCGAGCCACGTAGACTGGAAACCTACAGTGTAATCTTTGTTGTTTTCACGGCCCTCTTACATAATTGTGATAATATAATTTATTGAACAGCTATTACAAAACAAAGTCTTGTAGTTAAAAGCAAATGCATGTTAATCTTGTATCTACGTGACAGGAATTTCAGAATACGCCCATCGCATTGAGCGGAAATCAGATTATGAATAAGATGCCCACACTTTTCACAGCCAACGCTGAACTGCTACTACAGGTAGGGTCAAAGTAGTAATTAACTATGAGCATTTCTCGTTTTTCAGTTTTCATCTCATATAATATCTAGGAAGTAACGAGCACAGATTTAGACACAACAATCATTTATATTCGTAGATGTTTATCAGAAAAATGTCGATATTGTAATATGTGTAAGATTACTTTGTTTACATGTGTATTCATGTTTGTATCCGCAGCTCGTATTCTAGTGGTTAGCGTTGCTGCCTCTGGATCACAGGATCTCGGGTTCGATTCCCGGCCGGGTCGGACATTTTCTCCGCCCGGGGACTGGGTGTTTGTGCTGTCCTCATCATCATTCGGGTAGTGACGAGACTGGAAATTGAAAGACTTGGACTTTGTACAGGTGCTGATGACCACGATGTGGAGCGCCCCACAAACCAATATCATCATCATATTCGTGTTTGTAAAATGAGAGAAAAATTTAGGGCTACCTGATGATAGGAGGATGTTATACTCTTAAAGTCCTCGAATATGATAGTGATTTTATAGTAAATCATTCTTGAAGGTGTCTTTCTGCTGGATATTTCTTCGGAAAAGTAATTCCTGGTTTGACATTTGGGTGTTACGTATTTTGTGCTTCCAATGTACGCACGACTGAGAGTTTTCCGAGGAAATCTGTGCACTCATGAGCAATTGAATTAAATACACCTATCCAGTAGCGCTTAGTACTCCCTTAGTTCTTGATGATGGCGACAACACATCGTGGCACGCACTTCCAAATCCCGTTTTTCTTTCTTTTTTTCGTGGGGGGGATGAGCTTCTTGATGTATCACCGCACGAGCTCCGCCCGCAATTACAATTACAATTCAGAGTCTGGTAGGAAAGGGTTCAAAGCCTCTCGATGGTGTTCCAGGGGTGTCCAATGGGAATCAGATGTCCTGACCTGTGGATAACAACCACCTCTATACTTCGTTCGCCGCGGTGGTCTCGCGGTTCTAGGCGCTCAGTCCGGTGCCGCGCGACTGCTACGGTCGCAGGTTCGAATCCTGCCTCGGGCATGGATGTGTGTGATGTCCTTAGGTTAGTTAGGTTTAAGTAGTTCTAAGTTCTAGGGGCCTGATGACCACAGATGTTAAGTCCCATAGTGCTCAGAGCCATTTTTAATACTTCGTTCACCGTAAGAATGAACCTAATGTAAACAAACACAAAAGCGGGGATTAGTCAGCAGCCGTAGCTCTCGTACACTGGTGGTGTCCCGCCGTTGGAAGTAGGTCCAACTTATGTATTAGATATCTTATTACTACACTACTGGCCAATGAAATTGCTACACCAAGAAGAAATGCAGATGATAAACGGGTATTCATTGGACAAATATATTATACTAGAACTGACATTTTCACGCAATTTGCGTGCATAGATCCTGAGAAATCAGTACCCAGAACAACCACCTCTGGCCAACGGCCTTGATACGCCTGGGCATTGAGTCAAACAGAGCTTGGATGGCGTGTACAGGTACAGCTGCCCATGCAGCTTCAACACGATACCACAGTTCATCAAGAGTAGTGACTGGCATATTGTGACGAGCCAGTTGCTCGGCCACCATTGACCAGACGTTTTCATTTGGTGAGAGATCTGGAGAATGTGCTGGCCAGGGCAGCAGTCGAACATTTTCTGTATCCAGAAAGGCCCGCACAGGACCTGCAACATGCGATCGTGCATTATCCTGCTGAAATCGAATGAAGGGTAGAGCCACGGGTCATAACACATCTGAAATGTAACGTCCACTGTTGAAAGTGCCGTCAATGCGAACACGAGGTGACCGTGACGTGTAACCAATGGTACCCCATACCATCACGCCGGGTGATACGCCAGTATGGCGAAGACGAATACACGCTTCCAATGTGCGGCCACCGCTATGTCGCCAAACACGGATGCAACCATCATGATGATGCTGTAAACAGAACCTGGATTCAGCCGAAAAAAATGACGTTTCGCCATTCGTGCACCCAGGTTCGTCGCTGAGTACACCATCGCAGGCGCTCCTGTCCATGATGCAGCGTCAAGGGTAACCGCAGCCATAGTCTCCTAGCTGATAGTCCACGCTGCTGCAAACGTCGGCCGGCCGGAGTGGCCGTGCGGTTCTAGGCGCTACAGTCTGGAGCCGAGCGACCGCTACGGTCGCACGTTCGAATCCTGCCTCGGGCATGGATGTGTGTGATGTCCTTAGGTTAGTTAGGTTTAATTAGTTCTAAGTTCTAGGCGACTGGTGACCTCAGAAGTTAAGTCGCATATTGCTCAGAGCCATTTGATTTGCAAACGTCGTCGAACTGTTCGTGCAGATGGTTTTTGTTTTGCAAACGTCCCCATCTGTTGACTCAGGGATCGAGACGTGGCTGCACGATCCGCTTCAGCCATGCGGATAAGATTCCTGTCATCTCGACTGCTAGTGATACGAGGCCGTTGGGATCCAGCACGGCGTTCCGTATTACCCTCCTGAACCCACCGAATCCATATTCTGCTAACAGGCATTGGATCTCGACCAACGCGAGCAGCAATGTCGCGATACGATAAACCGCAATCGCGATAGGCTACAATCCGACCTTTATCAAAGTCGGAAACATGATGGTACGCATTTCTCCTCCTTACACGAGGTAGCAGAACAACGTTTCACCAGGCAACGCCGGTCAACTGCTGTTTGTGTATGAGAAATGGGTTGGAAACTTTCCTCATGTCAGCACGTTGTAGGTGTCGCCACCGACGCCAGCCTTCTGTGAATGCTCTGAAAAGCTAATCATTTGCATATCACAGCATCTTCTTCCTGTCGGCTAAATTTCGCGTCTGTAGCACGTCATCTTCGTGGTGTAGCAATTTTAATGGCCAGTAGTGTAGTCTGTGTCACTGTAAATGAAACGCCCGCATCTCGTGGTCGTGCGGTAGCGTTCTCGCTTCCCACGCCCGGGTTCCCGGGTTCGATTCCCGGCGGGGTCAGGGATTTTCTCTGCCTCGTGATGGCTGGGTGTTGTGTGCTGTCCTTAGGTTAGTTAGGTTTAAGTAGTTCTAAGTTGTAGGGGACTGATGACCATAGATGTCAAGTCCCATAGTGCTCAGAGCCATTTTTGTAAATGAAACTTTAAGATATTGTGATGTATTCACAGGCAACAAAGTTTTCCTTAATCGCACTTTAGCTACGTAATTTTTATTTCAATAATCGCGTGCAGTCAGTGTGTCTGTCTACGCTACTTGTGCTCTGGATGTCTCGCTGTTCATATGTACCGTGAAAATGAATTGACACTGCTTCCTGCTTCGTGTCAAACGCGCGCCCGGAACACCGTTGTGGTGAGAAACAAGTTGTTAATGTTTTTCACAAGATTACAGAGAAAAGCCAGCGCTGACGTTTTTTGAGAACCACTATGTAACAAAAATAAGCGAGAATATTGAAGTTATATGCGTGCCGCAATCAATAGCGTCGTAGATTTGTGAACGTTTGAGCGTGTGAGCTGTGGTTCGCAACTCGTTGGAGTCTGCAATTTTTTTGTGTTCGGTTTGAATACCTAAATCATTTAGATATGAAATTCGTCAACTATATTATAAGTAACTCATTCTTAACCATCATTTTTCGAGAAAAATGCACGTCTACTAGTTAACTGTTGCACGCAAAATTCTGATTTTCACTGTAAATACACGCCCTTAATTATCGATATTTTATAAAAGATTGTTGAAGTTAAGAAAACTTTACACAATTAAATTTTTTGGAGAAAAATGAAAAAGCAAATGCTTTTAGTTTGAATATGCCCATTGCTTTGTAGGGCAGATGTGGTCTCACACGCGCCAGAGTGATAGGCGTCGTAGAAACGAAGAAAACAATTTTCACGGCGTAGAGGACACTACAAATGCTGCTTTTTTACAGTTTTCACCTTAACACTGCATTCTAAACCCAACGGAATTGATCTGGAACCAAGTTGTCACTAGAAATAACAAGACATTTAAGCTGCCAAACGTACTGGAACTAATGCACGAAACTTCGTGACACGTCACTGCCGTACGCTGGCGAAATGCACAGCAGTACGTCATAAAAGAGGAGGAAACGTGTTTTTGGTGGCTTGGGATTTTGTTGCTGATCGCCTCGTTACCAAAGTAGCAATACTGAAATGTATTCCTCAGAGTCCGATATGGAAGGAGTTCAGAGATTACCAGACGACCGACTGTGATACCTTCAGTGGCTTCAATATTTAATTACATGGTGAAATCCCAGCAGTGCGCTTTTACAGCGCACACAGCTCATGCAGAAAAATTACCCTTGTTAAAATCAGGAATTTTCATCACTCTTGTCTTTAATTACAATACTTTGTTAGCTAATATCGAGAGCAAGTTGTGTTTTTCGTCCGGTCACCTAAGAAGCGTATCGCCTGAGTTTACCGCATATTATTTCCTTCTGTTTAAAAATTAAATGACATTTAAAGATGTACTGTTCTCGGCTCGTTTCTTTTTACGTCTTGACTGCAACTGTTAACATCACTGCCGTTTAGTTGGACCATTTGCCTGGCCAGTGCTGACCGATTTAAATGCGCCGGTAAAGCTGTTGCCCCGTATTATCGCTGAGTCGATGTACGCGTAACGCACCGAATAAAACGTAAACTCATTATCGTACTTGATTGTACTCGAGACAGATTGGCTTTCGCTTCACGTGAAACGAAATGCAGTGAATTTCCAGAAAACGCGGCAGAATACATAGGGTAATGTTTACATGAGGTTTATTCTTGTCAGGAACGGAGTATACAATTTCCGTGTCAAACAGTGCTGCCAAAATTAAGGAACAATGCGGTGGCGCATATTCTTGCTATAGGTACAGTTTGGCTATCGGTTGCTAGACGCGAACAAATTGATACGTATGACAGTGGCACATGCTATGGAGAGACGGTGACAGACCTATCGGGGGGCACCATTAAATTCTCCGTACATATCTTCCACACGAGACGCTGGATTAAAATCTCTGTGTGGTTTGCGACGGACTCGTATCTCGCTATCCCCGTGCACCAACGTGTATCGCGTCACTTTATTCCAGGCGATGCTAATTTGAGTCCTGCTATGTGCGGGGAATACGGGCCTGTACTTCATAGCGATCAGGCAGCTCTGGGAAAAATGACTGCTCAGCGGTTGTCGTCGACCAGCACTGAACTGGCGGGTGACTTGGAGCGCTACGGCCATTCTGTCCGCTGTTGCTGCAATCAATAAATTGTTACTGATTTGATGTAACGGTTTCCCCAGACTCGAATTACACTGGCATGGTAGCACGTGAAGAATCTAGTGCTTACGTGACCTCGGAGACGGAGGGTTTCATGCGTCAGGCATTCACGATCTGACTACGAACTGATGCTTCCATTCAATCCCTTGTTAACCAGTCTGGTGTGGCAGTTGACGATAGCAAAACGAAAGCCGAAGTTTTAAATTTCACATTCAAGAAATCGTTCACACAAGAGACTCGTACAAACAGACCGTCATTTGACCATCGGACAGGCTCCCGTATTGACGACATAGAAATAAGCATCCATCGTGTGGAAAACCAAATAAATTGCCAGATCCGGATGGAATCCCAGTTCGGTTTAACAAAGAGTACTCTACGGCATTGGCCACTTGCCTAACTTGCATTTATCGTGAAACTCTTTGCTGCAGAATCCTTGAACATATTCTCAGTTCGAAAATAATAAACTTCCTTGAGAGTGAGAGGCGAATCAGCATGGTTTTAGAAATAATCGCTCGTATGAAACTCAGCTTGCCCTCTTCTCACATGATGCACTGTGAACTATGGATGAAGGGCAACAGGCAGATTCCATATTTCTAGATTTCCTGGAAAGCATCTGACACCGTGCCCCATGCCAGGCTGTTGAAGGTACGAGCATATGGAATAAGTTCAGTGATATTGGAGTGGCTCGAAGAGTGTTTAAGTTATAGAACCCTTTATATTTTCCTCGACGGCCAGTGCTCATCAGAGACAAGGCTATCGTCAGGAGTGCCCTAGGGAAGTGTGATAGGACCAATGTTGTTCTCCATATACATAAATGATTTGGCAGAGAGGGTGGACAGCAATCTGCAGTTGTTTGCTGATGATGCCGTTGTGTACGGTAAGGTGTCGAAGTTGAGTGACTGTAGGAAGATACAAGACGACTTACACAAAATTTCTCGTTGGTGTGATGAATGGCAGCTAGCTCCGAATGTGGAAAAATGTATATTAATGCGGATGAGTAGGAAGAACAAACCTGTGATGTTCGGGTACAACGGTAGTAGTTTCCTGCGTGACACAGTCAAGTTGTTTAAATATCTGAGCGTAAGGTTGCAGAGCTATATGAAATAGAACGAGCATGTGAGAACTGTGGTAGGGAAGGCGAATGGTCGACTTAGGTTTATTGCGAGAATTTTAGGAAAGAGTGGTTCACCTGTAAAGGAGACCGCATATAGGAAGGTGGTGCGACCTGTCCTTGAGTACTGCTCGAGTGTTCTGGATCCGTACCAGGTCGGATTGAAGGAAGACATCGAAGCAATTCAGAGGCGGGCAGCTAGATTTGTTACCAGTTGGCTTGAAAAACACGTCAATGTTACGGAGATGCTTCGGGAACTCAAATGAGATTTTTTTTTCTTGTATGTCCATCCTTTTGACAGGAGGTGTTTGGGACGACGGCCGTTTACTATTGTGAGAAAATAAAACGCCTACAGCCGTCATGATTTTATTTATTTTGTTGCAACCAGTTTCGACGTTTCAGTGCACCATCTTCAGGCTGTAGTTGATGCGGAAGGGGTTGATACGTTCCCTGTATATATCGCATCAGCGGGCAGTATAACTGGATACGCAGATAATCTGAAAACTTAGGTGTCAGCACTCTAATCATCAACTGCCCTTCCGCATCAACTACAGCGTGAAGATGGTGCGTTGAAGCGCCGAAACTGGTTGCAACAAAATAAATAAAATCATAAGGACAACTGTAGGCGTTTTATTTTCTCAAATGGGAATCCCTGGAGGGAAGGCGACTTTCTTTTCGAAAAACGCTGTTGAGAAAATTTATAGAAACGGCATTTTTAGCTGACGGCCGAACGATTATATTGCGTCCAACATACATTGCTCGCAAAGACCACGAAGATACGAGAAGTTAGGGCTCATACGGAGACAAATAGACAGTCGTTTTTCCATCGCTCAGAATTGAATGTAACATCTAGAAACGGGTACATCTCGTAGCTGTGATTTTCTTTCCTCGTAGGAAAAGACCGAACACAATAACCACTTACTGCGAAACTGCGCGGTTTGTGTGTTCTAGGAACTGCGGTAAAATCAGCAAGTTAATACAACGTCGCTTTAGCTGGATTTTAAGAAAACCCAGAACACACACATTGTTCAGGCCTATAAAGGCTGTGAATGATTCCTTGAATTCTGACAAATAGTTGCGTCCTCAGGTAGTCACTGCAAGGATTTACAGAATCCCTTGCAAATGTTGTTAGAAGTACGTTGAAAGCACCGAAATTAGTACTTGCGGCCCACAAGAACAATATCGTCGTGTAGGCAACGCATATTATTCGTCATTTGCAGACCAGGGATACAATACTTTGTTTTAATCCATGCATTGAGACTAGTTGTCATTTTTAACAGTGACTGTGAGCTTTCGGTTGTTGTAAAGTATAGGCTGTTTATGTGAATAAAAAACCAAACAATGTGTGACATCGTCACGATCAAGGTACAGTGATCCAGACGCTTAAAATCGAATTAATTATGTCTTTGGCCGCAAGAAGTATTTTATTATACAGTACCAGCGATCACCCCGGCTTCGCCGGACTACTCGTGTGGCGTTTATCTACAAAGTGAAAAAACTATGACATGAGAAACACCTTAAAATCGTCGTTTGGCAACATATCTGTTACTCATTTCATAGTCCACGTTGTACGAAGATGTTATTGATAGTGTTGTCTAATGCTGTTGCCCTGCTTCCACTCATAATATTGTACATTCTTTTTGAGCCTTCTAGATTGATCGGAGGATATTCATTACTGATCGAAACGAGTTACGAGACAAAACACAAACTCTTGTGATCAAAGACATAAAAAACTACAAAACACTATGTAATTATATCCAACTGTAGCTTCCTTATTTCCACGTACTCAATTTGGGATAGTCTTCCACCTATACAGTTTTGACATTAAAGATTCTGAGCGGCCTGTAATTTACAAAATTAACTATAAAGATAAATTGAAATTATATCTGCTTGACAGCTCCTTGTACTTCTTATTTATAAATATATAGATACATGTATATATATATGTGTAAAAGGGAAAAAAACCCACATCTTAAGAAATCACGTAGATGGTCAACATGTTGCCACATTTTTCATTGAGGAAGTATGCTAGAATCAAAAAAATAAAAAAAAAACAAAAAAAACCTGACTCTTTCCACATCGTAACGAGATGTAATCCGCGAAACATGCAAATAACTGCATACAGGGATGCAACAGAAAAAGGTGTGCGAACCACCTTAGCAGCAGAGGAGAAGACACCATGAAGAAGATTGTGTGTGGTTTTTTCCTTATTTTTTTTAACTGAGGTAAACGTCGGAGAAAGTAAAAACGTGTCTGCTTAGCCGTTGACGACGCATTCCGTACTAGGAGACGAAACAATAGGCATTAAATCATGGCGTTAGTTTCAAAACCATACATTACCAAGGAAGGAAACGCCATAGTGAAAAACTATTTTTAATAAGTTTACTAGTAATCTTGATGTGGACACATGGCATGGTTATTTTATGTGGAAGAGCATTCTCATTCAAAATAGATTTACTAATGGCGATCGAATTTCGGGACAGGTCTTAGGAATTAATTGTGAAATCGTATGTAGCCTCGTAGACAGTATCCTTTTCAAGATGTTAATGGATAATAAGTGACATGAAATTGATTGGCAAATTAAAACTGTGTGCCAGACCGGAAACCGAATCTGGGACCTTTGCCATTCTTGAGCAAGTGCTCTACCGATTGAGCTATCCAAGCGAGACTTACGACCCACTCTCACAGCTCTTCTCCTACCTTCCAAACTTCACATTTACTCCTCCGTAACTTGCAGACTAGCACTCCTAGAACAAAGGATATTACTGTGAAATAGCTTAGCCACAACCTGAGGGATTGTTTCCAGAATGAATATTCATTACGCAACGGAGTGTGCTCCGCTTTGAAACTTCCTGGCAGATTAAAAATATATGCCGGACCGGGAATCGTACCTACAACGTTGCCTTTCGCGGGCAACATTCCTACCAGCCGAACTAACAGGCACGACTCGCCCACAAAGCTTCACTTCCACCCGTACATGTCTCCTACAGTGTAGGTGTGAGATACTGTCTGAAGTAAGGCAGTGTGAAGGTGGGGTCGTCAGTCGTACTCGGATAGCTCAGTCGGCAGAGCACTTGCCTGCGAAAGACAAAGGTCCCAGCTTCGAGTCCCGGTCTGACACACAGTTTTAATCGTCTAGGAAGTTTCAAATAGGTGCACACTTTGCTGCAGAGTGAAAATTCTGTCAGAAAAAGTATCCTTCATACTGAGTTGTGCGCGGAGAGTATTTTCTACATTTGTCGGGTATTACAAGTAAGTGGTTTCTTTCGTCAGTCGACCACCTCGTCATTTCCCTGTAAATGAGACGATTGCTCGAATACGCAGGACCCGTTTTAAGGCCGAAGTGACACGAGCGGCCGCTTGGGGCGCCAAGTTGAAAGGGGTACCAGAGTTGCCCCTAGGACAAAATTTGTACACGGGGTGCCCGGCAATTAACTGCGAAAACAACTCATTTTCGCGCTCACTATATTTAAATTTACTTTTCACGGTCGTACCAAGAGCCCAACAAACGACGACAACTACTTTATGAGAGAAGGAGGGAAAGTGTGTGTGTGTGGGGGGGGGGGGGGTTTATACACTCCTGGAAATGGAAAAAAGAACACATTGACACCGGTGTGTCAGACCCACCATACTTGCTCCGGACACTGCGAGAGGGCTGTACAAGCAATGATCACACGCACGGCACAGCGGACACACCAGGAACCGCGGTGTTGGCCGTCGAATGGCGCTAGCTGCGCAGCATTTGTGCACCGCCGCCGTCAGTGTCAGCCAGTTTGCCGTGGCATACGGAGCTCCATCGCAGTCTTTAACACTGGTAGCATGCCGCGACAGCGTGGACGTGAACCGTATGTGCAGTTGACGGACTTTGAGCGAGGGCGTATAGTGGGCCTGCGGGAGGCCGGGTGGACGTACCGCCGAATTGCTCAACACGTGGGGTGTGAGGTCTCCACAGTACATCGATGTTGTCGCCAGTGGTCGGCGGAAGGTGCACGTGCCCGTCGACCTGGGACCGGACCGCAGCGACGCACGGATGCACGCCAAGACCGTAGGATCCTACGCAGTGCCGTAGGGGACCGCACCGCCACTTCCCAGCAAATTAGGGACACTGTTGCTCCTGGGGTATCGGCGAGGACCATTTTCAACCGTCTCCATGAAGCTGGGCTACGGTCCCGCACACCGTTAGGCCGTCTTCCGCTCACGCCCCAACATCGTGCAGCCCGCCTCCAGTGGTGTCGCGACAGGCGTGAATGGAGGGACGAATGGAAACGTGTCGTCTTCAGCGATGAGAGTCGCTTCTGCCTTGGTGCCAATGATGGTCGTATGCGTGTTTGGCGCCGTGCAGGTGAGCGCCACAATCAGGACTGCATACGACCGAGGCACACAGGGCCAACACCCGGCATCATGGTGTGGGGAGCGATCTCCTACACTGGCCGTACACCACTGGTGATCGTCGAGGGGACACTGAATAGTGCACGGTACATCCAAACCGTCATCGAACCCATCGTTCTACCATTCCTAGACCGGCAAGGGAACTTGCTGTTCCAACAGGACAATGCACGTCCGCATGTATCCCGTGCCACCCAACGTGCTCTAGAAGGTGTAAGTCAACTACCCTGGCCAGCAAGATCTCCGGATCTGTCCCCCATTGAGCATGTTTGGGACTGGATGAAGCGTCGTCTCACGCGGTCTGCACGTCCAGCACGAACGCTGGTCCAACTGAGGCGCCAGGTGGAAATGGCATGGCAAGCCGTTCCACAGGACTACATCCAGCATCTCTACGATCGTCTCCATGGGAGAATAGCAGCCTGCATTGCTGCGAAAGGTGGATATACACTGTACTAGTGCCGACATTGTGCATGCTCTGTTGCCTGTGTCTATGTGCCTGTGTTTCTGTCAGTGTGATCATGTGATGTATCTGACCCCAGGAATGTGTCAATAAAGTTTCCCCTTCCTGGGACAATGAATTCACGGTGTTCTTATTTCAATTTCCAGGAGTGTATGTCGCTTGTGCGGAAAAATGTTCTGAAGCGGCCCTGCGAACACGAAGCGTCCTGAATCACGTGAAGCGGTGGCTGTTGCAGTTATGTTTTTTAAGTAGTGGCAGGCAGCCAAACACTGTGTCGCTTATTATTGTCTGCGTTACTACACTGCATTCCGGGAAGTTGTGTGAAATGTATTCTCCATTTTACCTTGTCGTGCGAGTATATTGCGCCGTCTGCTTGGCGGTCTCGGTAACATGGCGAAGTAAGGAATTTACTTCCGTTTTGTTGTTGTATTTCTCGTTTCACGTGAACAGTAGTCAATTCAATTATTTTAGCAGGTGGCATATCGTCTTTCCAAAATTCACAAATGCCGCAAATACTACTCAGTAGTATAAAAGGATTCTAAATTAAGTGCCGTGTAACTTGAAGTGAGGAACTTTTTTTTAGCAGTGCTTACGTTATGAAATTAGCTTTTAAAAAGAAAGATTCAGTTTACTGGCCCGTCGACGACGAGTTAATTGGAGACGGAGCACAAGCTTGGTTTGGGGATCGCCGTGTCATTTTTAAAGTAACCATCTAAGCAGCTGCCATAAGCGATATAGGGAAATGACGGATAACCTAAATGTAGATGGCCGGACAAAGATTTGAAACGCAATCCTTCGGAGTTGTGTTAATCGCTGCGGATCCTCGCTCGGCGAAATTACGTTGCTGACATTATGAAAGTTTTGTATAAATATTAGAAGGTACATTTTTATGGCCTTAATAGTTATGTACTAAGCAAGTCGACAAAAGGTGGCAATTTTTTTTAAAACGAAACCAGTGCGGCGTACTATTTTGTTGTCTCCATTAACACAGTTGTCTGAAAAAGTTTGTGATGGGAATCGTTTTTTCCCTATTTCCGTGATTCTCCTTATTAGAAATTGAAGTCACAAGCAGCAGTGAAGAATGCTGTAATTTTTTTAGTTAGAAGTTTGCTGAAGTAATTTCTAAAAATAATGCTAAATAGTACGGAGAATAATCTGCACTTGTTTTTGATTGTCTGGAAGTTTTACTTATGCAACGGTCAACTTTTTGTGTTCTTATTGCCCCAGTAGACAAATTACAGAACGCCGTCAAATACAGCTCAGCAGTTGTAGTTATAAATCATAGATTATATTCTGATAATACAATGTTCTTTAGTCAGGAAAGATGTAAATGTTTCAACTAGACGCTTATTAGGGCACGTTATAAAAGTTGATAAAATGGTTACAGATAACTGCGTTCTTTTCTGGGCTGGTGATTTGTCATATAAATTTACGATATATTTTTACAATCAGAGTTCGTCCACATTAAACAATCTTATGGTTGAAACTTCCTGGCAGATTAAAACTGTGTGCCGGACCGAGACTCGAAACTCGGGACCTTTGCCTTTCGCGGGCAAGTGCTCTACCAGTGAACTATCCAAGCACCACTCACACCCCGTCCAAACAGCCCTACTTCTGCCAGTACCTCGTCTCCTACCCTCCAAACTTTACAGAAGCTCTCCTGCGAACCTAAATGCACTTGCCCGCGAAAGGCAAAGGTCCCGAGTTCGAGTCTCGGTTCGGCACACAGTTTTAATCTGCCAGGAAGTTTCATATCAGCGCACACTCCGCTGCAGAGTGAAAATCTCATTCTGGAATCTTATGGTTGTTTATAGCTACATTACAGTTTCTGATGTAGTCTTGCACACAGAAGTTGGGGTTCGATTTTAAGTAGTCGCACATCTCCATTTTATTAAAAAAAGAAAAAGGAAAAAACTAGCAAAATTTTGCGTTATATTCACGCCCATAGGCAGAGAGTGATCTACACGGAACTATTGCAATAGACCAGGCAGCTGGTCCATTAGAACATGCATTTTAACATCGGCTAATTCATTCTGTTTTATATGGCATCGCGACAAGATTCTTATATTTCCTCAAAATGGTTTCCAGTGCCTCCTTGCCAGATTTTCCAGTATGCAACTTGGTGCTCCTGTGTAGCAGAAATTGTGGTTTCTTCTTGACGTCATGTCTCTACAATGTATCATCTTTACTCTGTTAAAGTATGGATATGTGGTGTCATCCCATTCTTCTGTCTAGTGTGGATTTCTTCTTGTGGTGTAAATTATTTGATAGCTTACAAATCTACTGCTGTGCTGTATTTAACAGTGTTCTGTAATTTGTCTACTGGGACAATAAGAGCACACACAATTTGACTGATGCGTAAGTAAAGCTTCAAGTCAAACAGCAACAAGTACAGATTATTTTTAGCACAACTGTTGTAACTTAATTGTTCTACAAAAGTAGAAAGATATGCATGGCTCTCATATTGGCAGTACTGGGGCAATGGGTGTCTGTATGCATACAATGGCAAGTGTAGGGTATGCAGTCTCTCTCTAGTAAATTCGTTGCTTCTTGTAATTGATCTGGCAATAAAACACTGTACTGCTGTGACTCATAGCAATACACTTTAGCTTGCGCAATACTTTACCATGAGAGACAAAGAAGATAAGTAAACATTTTGGATATTCTGCATAGTTTACATTACATTAGAGGTACACAGTCGCGGATGCTATGGTGGAGCTAGCAGAAAACGTTGTTCAAGGTGGGGCAAATAAAAGTGGTCAAGAGAACAAATTCCAAGGTACAAAGAAACACAGCAAAGGAAACGAAATACAGTACTAACATGACAATAGCATATGTTGAAACAGAGCACCATTCATCTCTTGGCACTTTTTGCCCCTGGTCAGCAAGGTGTCCACGACAGATTGAAGCTGGACTGCACACGAAATGTTTTGCTGCATTTCTTGAAGACTATGAGGGTTGTTGTGATACACCTTAGAGTTGAGGACTCCCCACACAAAGGAATTGCACACTGACAGAGCAGGTGACCTGGGTGGCCAGCTAGCAGCTACGGCTATGACCATACTGACCACTGTTAGCAACTCTGTCAGACTTGAAGATTGTGTAAATGTGCTTCAAAGTTCGGCTGTATGGGCAGTTGCTCCATCCTATTGGAAGTAACTGTAGGCCTTTTCCTCCTCCTCTACTATGGTGCCACAAATGATTTCAAGATATGGGCAGTGTAACGTGCCAAAGTCAGCGTCTGATGAAAAAAGATGGGCCAATAATGCGGTGTAAAGACACTGCAAACCAAACTCCAACTTTCTGATCATGCAGTGGTGGAATTATGCGAATTCTCCGCAGCCCAGAATCTGTGATTCTGTGAATTGACATAAACACTCAGGTGAAACAGGAGGAGATCCTTTTCCGAGCCATTCATTGTTATCTCAGTGAACAGCCACTTCAGGTTTTGAGGAGCATTGCTGGTTTTAATGCATGAAAAACAGACACTCGTTAGTGATGCATGTGCAGATCCAGGCAGAGTATTCGCCCGCATGATCGACAGTATATATTGGTCTCTTGCGAAAAGTGTTGGATCGATTTGATAGGACTCTGAAGCATTTTGTGGCGAATTGCAGCCACATTTTTTAGTGTGCAGACACGTTTCAGAATGTTTCTTGACTTGTTCAAAACAGGTCCTGTCTGACGCCATTTTCTGACTGTTGAATGACACTCTTTGCTGGCATTTTGACACCATGTAACTTCTCTGCAAACAGCTGACCACACCGTTTCCATGACACTGTTGTCATAGAACTGTCACAGCAAACACCTGCTGCTCCACTGTGAATACCATGTACGGTGCAATCACGAGTACGCGACAATGCTTTGGACACCCACGTTTTATCACAGAAGGCTTGGCCACTCTTAAGCAGATCTGAAGGCGGAGTGCGATGCTGTAGTGGGTACAAGCGCCTCGGAACACGCCGTTTAGTGCATATTTTTGAGCATGGTGCTCTGCAGCTGACACCTACGTATTACCATGATGACCCAGCGACATCCTCAGTTACGATTGCACTGATCACAGGATCGTTAAGCTCGGATCTTGGATCAGTGGAAATGTGTCGCGTTTCTTTCTGCTTAGGCCGAGGGCTTGTCAGGACGCCGTCAGCGAGGCAAACGGCTACTCGAAACGTGCACTGCGCCATAGGCGCAGTCCGGTCGGGCCAATAGTATGCCATTGGGGACATTCACCTGGGCTTCCATGAAACCTGTGATAGCAATCGACACTACTAGGACTGTGTGAAAATTATTGCCGACAACCTTCGTTCTTTCATGCTTGGTATCTTTCCAGAGGGCGATGACGTCTTCCATCTGGATAAAACAGTCCTTGTCTCAAGAGCGGACAGAATGGCGCGACAGTAGAGGCACATGATAATTGAATACACGTTGATGTCTTGTCGTATCGGCGCGTTTCGTCACAGGGTTATTTGGTAACCGTGATAGCGTTACGGAGATGTTTAGCAAACTCAAGTGGCAGACTCTGCAAGAGAGGCGCTCTGCATCGCGGTGTAGCTTGCTCGCCAGGTTTCGAGTGGGTGCGTTTCTGGATGAGGTATCGAATATATTGCTTCCCCCTACTTATACCTACCGAGGAGATCACGAATGTAAAATTAGGGAGATTCGAGCGCGCACGGAGGCTTTCAGACAGTCGTTCTTCCCGCGAACCATACGCGACTGGAACAGAAAAGGGAGGTAATGACAGCGGCACGTAAAGTGCCCTCCGCCACACAACGTTGGGTGGCTTGCGGAGTATAAATGTAGATGTAGATGTAGATCTATGTCACGCAGAATCGCTTATGTATTGTGCTCCGAAGGCTGGACCAACACGCTACTAAGCAGGTGATCATAATGTTTTGGCTCATCGTTGTATATCTAGATGCCCGAACAGGGAATTTAATCGCTCCCTCCCCTCCCACTTCTCTTCCCTCCAAATGTGGTCCCAATGTCTGCCACGACGCCACCTCTCTCGATGCGAAGGGATAGTTGACGTGCGTATAAAGAGTAAGATTTTGTGGGCCCTCTTATTCCTAGTCATGTGGACCTCGTTGACTATATAAATAGATATGATATGAAGACAGTTTTAAACATATTAAGGTAGTTAACCCACAGATTGTCTGGAGATAAAATTGCCTCCCCTACTGCCGTACTGCGTTGACAGCAGCCTGATAACTTCTGCTTTAGTTCTGCGAAGCTTCTGAGTGATCAGAGTTAGGTAATGTATGCGTGACGCTCTTTTCACATGAGTATTCGTACCTGAAAACTTATAAATGGTGTTCACGTTAATCTAATTATACTGGCCACATGTGCCATTAAAACCCATCCAGTACCTATCCACCGCATTTGTACTAGTGAATCGGAAGTTGTCTGCTGGCTCTTCGAATCTTCAGAGAGAGAGAGAGAGTGTGTGTGTGTGTGTGTGTGTGTGTGTGTGTGTGTGTGTGTGTGTGTGTTCTGCTTTTGAAGCTGTTGCTGTCACAACGTGACTAATACACGGAACTCTAATGCACGCAGATCGCTTTCGAATAGGGAGGCTATTTATGGTTGAGGCAAAACATTATGCATATACCATAAATCTCATTTCATAACCAAGTTCGAAGTCAGTGGCCACCGGTATAGTGTAAGAACCTGTATTTGTTTTATATACGCAGTAGTACAAGGAACACTTTGCCCCAGAGTGCACTTTAGTAGCTTTGTTGCGATATATTTAAATGAGCACTATAAATTCGTGACATGCCGACGATACTTTATTTGGCTGCTCAGCAGTTTCTCTAGAACATGGTCGCAAGATTCTCGGCAAATGAGTTTGTAACATTTTTAACAAAATAATGATTGAGTAAATAAGTATCAGACTACAAATCTAAATTTTCGCATTAGATACCTAGTCAGGCTTGGGGAAAAAGAGGTCACTATTGAATTCTTCTCCTGACGATACTTTATTATGTGGGAAAGCCGAGTTCTGCCTTGGCATTCACTTCTTGTATTAGGAATCATCACACGTAAAAGCTCTCATAGTTACTAATAAGCATGAGGTCACGCACTGGAAGCGAACAGCATACGTGGGATGCTTTCGTTATCTCGCATGCGGTCGGGAACAAGATTCCAGCCAGCAGTTGGTTCATATGACGTCGAATGAGTGGTTTGTACTTCTAGGACGATTAATTGCTGAACAGACGCCTTATGGTACAAACGACTTTGTCAATGCAAAATTGAAAGCCAAGACTTTGTATGGGCTACACATGCATTCGTTCATATTCAACAAGGGCGGTGAAAGCCACGATGTTGTCCGCTCGATACAACGTCGTCGTCATCACCACCATCACAACAACCACCATCATCATAACTATTTTAGTTATTTAGAGAAATTGCTAATGACATAAATACCGAGCGAGTTGCAGCAGCACAACTCGCATTCGAGAGGACGACGGTTCAAATCCGCGTCCAGCCATCCTGATTTAGGTTTTCCGTGATTTCTCTAAATCGCTTCAGGCAAATGTGGGATGGTTCCTTTGAAAGGGCACAGCCGACTTCCTTCTCCATCCTTCCCTAATCCGATGGGACCGATGACTTCGCTGTTTGGTCCCCTCCCACAAATCAAGCAACCAGTGACGTAAATGTGAAGTATTGATAAAACCATCATCGTCAAATCGCAAACATCGTATTGTGTTTTCTTTCCAGTAATTATTAGCTGGCGAACAATTTCATTCTCCATTGGTCAGTGAGTCAGTAGTATTCCCACTAACGTATCTGCGTTCACTTTCATTTAATCATAGTTAGGGTCGTCTTACTTCATCTTATCTCATGTTTTCGATCCCTGGTATTTTGTTAGTGTAGTAGCTTAATGGAAGCCTTTACTGACAGTCTGTTCGCAGTCGATTGTGAGATGTATTGTCTGCCGTGATTGTGTCCCATGAGCTTAAAACATTAACTAAGAGCGCAAAGCTTTTTCATCCCAGAAGTGGTGTTCTTAAATTTTTCAGTCCTCTGTCTTCGTTACAAAGTGATCCTGTTTATTTGCGCTGGGGACATTGTGCAACGAAGAGCGGTGTTGTTATCGCTGGTACTATACAGTTGCAGAATCAGTGTAAGTCTTTACGATTATACTGACTAGTTGCTGACCTCTTTCTCAACGAAGTTGTTGAGCGACAGGTTTCGAGTGTTCTATTTCATCTGCAGACACAGCGGTATATATTGCACAAAAGGTTCACAATATGTTATTCGAGTATTGTAGCCGAAAGGTACAAAAAGGCGGATGTAAGTTAGCACCCAATCAAAATTTTCGAAGGTTACATCGTTAAGAGTACCTACATTATTTTGAAAAATTTACTAAATAAACTCGTTTGTGAAGCACGGTTATTCTTTCATGTCACCCATAACAATCTGATGCTTCGATACGTCTAAGCAATGTCATATATGTGAGAGAAAAAAGTTTCATTGATTGTCATATTATTTGAATCTTGGCCTAATTACATTGATGGGTCTAAGGACAGGGACAACCTCTCCATCTCTTTTGTTTTTCTCGATCACGTTCTCATGATCCCGTTACCAAAAGAATTCAGCATGTGTCGTAGAGAGATCTTGAGGGTAAGGGCTCAGATAAGACGTATTCTATTTACGAAATTCTCGTGGTCCCAGCCTCAGAGTGCTGTTCAACCTATCGAGCGCACGTATGCAGCAAAACACCCAGACCTGTCCATTCCAAACACCCTCTATCTACCACTTCTGTGCAAAGAGTTGATATTCGGCTCAGAATATGCGGACATCGATTTTATATGCCTTCATATGTGAGGTTTACCGTCTAGTGGCCACGGCGAACATGCTGATTACTCCAGGAAAACAATTCATTATACAGTATCTGTTGTTACTTGAAGTCTACCATAACGTGTCGCTGAACTCCTCCCTGCTTTTCCAGCCATTTCATGACAAATTTAAGTGAAACTACATTAAGGCTATATATATTTACAGTACTAACAAACTTTTACTAAGAATTATACGTCCTGCGTCTAATGCGTCATGGTATCAGCCGACTCAGATATGTACGTCAGACCAACCACAGATGAATTACTAAAAAATCCGAGATACCCACTAAGTGGATGCCGTAGCCAAGAACATATGCGCAGTACCTAGTGATGCACAAGGAAAATCTGCCTTCAAGCAGTTACCTCGCTTTGCGACATCGTGTCATGCGACATTGTGAAGGTCAGCAGCAGGCAGGAAGGGACAACAAGCTGTCAGCGAAGCCAGTTGGTCGACGGTGGGGGACCACCTCGCAGCACTAGTCGAAATGAAGCATGGTTTCGTTCTCTAGCAAGAACACCCACCAGGATGTAGGGTTTGAGACATATGACTAGCCGAGTGGCGCAGTGGAATGCAGTCAGTTTACTAGTGAGAAGGCAGGCAGTTTACTAATGAGAAGGCAGGCCATAGTTTGGTTGGGTTTTATATTTACGGTGGCCGACGAAAAGCGTGTCAACTAAACTACGTGGGCGTGCTGAAACAACGCCTCCGAATGTATTATGTAACTCGTACAGCTTTTAAAATGAAACAGACATTAACACACATTTTTTTTCTCAACTTAGCCACCCAGGCGATGAAAGCATTTCTCCCGATGAGAAACTAATTTTTTCATACCGTCACTGTAGAATGTTTGACTTTTTTGAAGCCACAACCTCACCTCTCCTTGCGGCGCTTCATCAGTATCGAAGTTAAGTCATCGGAGGTGTTACTTAAGTTTTGGAAACAGATGAAAATCGTATGGGGTGAAGTTGGGACGTATGGAGAATGATCGATGACAGCGAACCCAAGGCGTCGGATTGCTGCAGATGTTGTAGCGCTCGTATGGGGTCTGGCATTGTCATGCTGAAAGAGAGGTTGCTCCATGTGTGGACGAAGTCTTTGAATTCGAAAATCAATTACAGCGCGCTGTTTCTGACGCACAGACATACACTACTGGCCATTAAAATTGCTACTCCAAGAAGAAATGCAGATGATAAACGGGTACTCATTGAACAAATATATTATACTAGAACTGACATGTGATTACATTTTCACGCAATTTGGGTGCATAGATCCTGAGAAATCAGTACCCAGAACAACCACCTCTGGCCGTAATAACGGCCTTGATACGCCTGGGCATTGAGTCAAACAGAGCTTGGATGGCGTGTACAGGTACAGCAGCCCATGCATCTTCAACACGATACCACAGTTCATCAAGAGTAGTGACTGGCGTATTGTGACGAGCCAGTTGCTCGGCCACCATTGGCCAGACGTTTTCAATTGGTGAGAGATGTGGAGAATGTGCTGGCCAGGGCAGCAGTCGAACATTTTCTGTATCCAGAAAGACCCGTACAGGACCTGCAACATGCGGCCGTGCATTATCCTGCTGAAATGTGGGCTTTCTCAGGGATCGAATGAAGGGTAGAGCCACGGGTCGGAACACATCTGAAATGTAACGTCCACTGTTGAAAGTGCCGTCAATGCGAACAAGAGGTGACCGAGACATGTAAACAATGGCACCACTCACCATCACGCCCGGTGATACGCCAGTATGGTGATGACGAATATACGCTTCCAATGTGCGTTCACCGCGATGTCGCCAAACACGGATGCGACCATCATGATGCTGTAAACAGAACCTGGATTCATCCGAAAAAATGACGTTTCGCCATTCGTGCACCCAGGTTCGTCGTTGAGTACACCATCGCAGGCGCTCCTGTCTGTGATGCAGCGTCAAGGGTAACCGCAACCATGGTCTCCGAACTGATAGTCCATAGTTCCATACTCTGCTAACAGTCATTGGATCTCGACCAACGCGAGCAGCAATGTCGCGATACGATAAACCGCAATCGCGATAGGCTACAATCCGACCTTTATCAAAGTCGGAAACGTGATGGCACGCATTTCTCCTCCTTACACGAGGCATTACAACAACGTTTCACCAGGCCACATCGGTCAACTGCTGTTTGTGTATGAGAAATGGGTTGGAAACTTTCCTCATGTCAGCACGTTCTAGGTGTCGCCACCGACGCCAACCTTGTGTGAATGCTCTGAAAAGCTAAGCCGGCCGGTGTGGCCATGCGGTTCTAGGCGCTTCAGTCCGGAACCGCGCGACCGCTACGGTCGCAGGTTCGAATCCTGCCTCGGGCATGGGTGTGTGTGATGTCCTTAGATTAGTTAGGTTTAAGTAGTTCTAAGTTCTAGGGGACTGATGACCTCAGATGTTAAGTCCCATAGCGCTCAGAGCCCTTTTGAACCATGTTTTGAAAAGCTAATCATTTGCATATGACAGCATCTTCTTCCTGTCGGTTAAATTTCGCGTCTGTAGCACGTCATCTTCGTGGTGTAGCAATTTTAATGGCCAGTAGTGTAGTTACGTTACACATCACTGTTTCACGCTACAATTCGATGCCCTTTGGCGGCAGAGGGCTGCAAATATGTAGACATGAAGAACAAAGATGTAGAACGTTAATAATGTTTGTTTTATTTAAAAAGCTTTAAGAGTTTTCACATAAAAAAATTCGGGGTATTACTTTTTATCGCGCCCTCGTGAATTCCACGGTGGGTCCAAGGAACCAGGTTGTGCCAGTTGACAGTTGCACAATCCATTTGCTTGTGGCGTTATTTAGCAATAAAATACAACCCCCCCTCGAAGAAGAAGCGACCATAGAGACTAGGAAGTTGCACAGGCCACACCAATACATTAAAAAAGAAATAGAAGCAATCCCCAAATTTTGATGTATAGTAGGGTTTTTGCACCCGTAGTGTGATTAAACATCGAGATAACTCGAAGAAAACGGGCTTTTGATTCGTGGCCAGCACAGATTCAGAAAAATCTGTCTTGTGAAACACAACTGGCTATTTGTACGCACGAATTGTGCGGGATTCCCAAGTTTATTCCACATTCCTAGATTTCCAGAAGAGATTTTCACGCAGTTGAACAGAAGGGGTTCTCTAATCAAATTGTCTGCTTTTGGTATATCGTCTCAGCTACGCAACTGAATTTGTAATTTCTTGTCAGAAACGTCACAGCATGTAGTAATTGACGGAAACTCATGTAAAGACACCAAAGTTGTATTTGATATTCCTCAAAGAAGTGTGATAGCCCTTTGGCTGTTCTTGGTGTATATAAATGATTTAGGAGATAACTTGAGCAGCCATGTTTCCTGATTATGTGGTCGTACACCGTCCAGTTACACATGAAATGTATTCGCATTTGCGAATATGGACAACCATCAGCTATATAACGGAACGACGACACGGAAAATATGTGCCAGACCGGGACTCGGGCCCTCATTTCCCACTTATCGCGAGAGGTCGTCTTACCATTAGGGTATCAGAGCACGCTCCACGGCCAGACCTAGACTTCCATATGTCGGTATGGTAAGGCGACCGCTCGCCATAAGCGGGAAACCCGGGTTCGAGTCCCGGTCTGGGACAAATTTTCAGTGTCGTAATTCCATTATACAGCTGATGGTTGTCCATATTCGCATCTTCGAATACATTTCATGTCTTTCATAACGGCTGTAGTCGCCACAGTACCTGTTACTTGAAACATAGAATCGTAATTCTGAAAACCAGAGACATTACAATATCGTTCCGTCCAGTTAAGTAAACAGAAGGTCAAAACTAACTATAAAATTACTTAGAGAAGTTATCGAAATAGTGAGAAATTTTGCAATTGACCCTGAACGATAAATGTGTTAGGTCCTCCATCTGAGTATTAAGAGAATTTCTTTGAATATTTGTTATATGGTAAATGATATAAATTGTTAGATATATTAGTTAGGTACGTCTTAAATTGGATCTTTCGTATAAAAAATGTTGAAGAGAAGGCAAACCAAAGACTGCCTTTTGTTGTCAGAACATTAAGAAGGTGCGACAATTTCAATAAAGCACTACTTACACTGCTTTCGTCCCTCTTATTCTAGAGTATTGCTGCGCAATATGGGATCCTTGCTAGATAGGATTGACAAAAGACATCGAGAAAGGTTAACGATGGGCACCTCGTTTTATGTTATCACGGAATACGGGAGAGAGTGTCATGCATTTGATAAGCGAGTTGGGATGGCCATCATTAAAATAAAGGCACTTCTCATTGTAACGAAAGCTTCTTGTGAAATTTCAGTTAACAACGCTCTTCTCAGAATGGAAAAGCATAAAGTTGTTTCCTCCGTCCATAGGCAGGAATGACTATCGCAATAAAATAAATCAGAGCTTGCTGGGGAATGCTCAACTACGAGAAACCGATTTTCATCGTGCATACATTTACCAACTGAAGTGGTATAAACTTACCCGTAAATTGTCTACTTATCCAACGTATTCTGTCTCTTAGGAAAGTGTCGTGATCTGGATGCCTACTGTACGTAGTGTGAAGAGCGTAACACATTCGAATTCCTCAATAACTTAGAAGTACATTAGTTCCTGAAAATCATCCTTACCGACGGATAAGCATTGCTTCACATGAGAACATAACAGATATGAGTCACTTAGGAAGAAGTTTCTAGATAGTGTTTACGTGGACAATCGACGAAAGAAGCAGTGATTGAATGGCGGGGCTACAGAAGCTTCGCGGCAGAAGAATGAATCACCGGCCCCTGGCTAGCAGTCGGCAACGCTGCTCTTCCGCGCCAGTGCACTTGGCTATGTCCGTTACGCGGTCACCTTATACTTGCTCCGTTCTAACAACAGAATGCACGCATTTGACGGAAATGTTCTGTAATGTGCCACAGATGATTCAAATACACTTATATACAGGGTGCCTGTTATTGAACTATATGAAAAAGTAACGTAAATTAGTTACAAACTACGGCGTGCACACACTTAGTCAACATGTAAACGTCTCTACAGATATTCGAATTTAGGTTATGACATGTTACATATGCCTGTCATCATTGGCGATGATGTGGCGCAGATCAATAGCGAAATTCTACTTGACCCGCTGAAGTGTCGATACATCGATGCTGTCGATGACTCCTGAAGGCATTTCAGCTCAGGAATTGTTTTGGATGTATTGCTGTGGACCTTGTCTTTAATGTAGCCCCACAAAAAGGAGTCGCATGTGTTGAGATCCGCAGAATATGGCGGTCAATCGAGGCAAACGCCAGTGGCCTTTGGGTATCCAAGAGCCAGAATGCGGTCCCCAAAGTGCTTCTACAGGACATCAAACATTCTCCTGCTTCGATGGGGTCGAGCTCCAGCTTCTATGAACCACATCTTGTCGAAATCAGGGTTACTTTGGATAATGGTGATGAAATCGTCTTCCAAAACCTTCACGTATCTTTCAGTAGTCACTGTACCATCATGGAATATCGCACCGATTATTACGTGACTGACATTGAAACTCAAAATGTCACCCTTAAGGGTTAAAAGACTTCTCGATTGCGAAATGCGGATTCTCAGTCCCCCAAATGCGTCAGTTTCGCGTATTGACCAACCCATCCAAATGAAAGTGGGCTTCGTCGCTAAACGAAACCATGGATGCACATACTAATTCCCATCATGCCCCTTGGCTAACAATGCAGTTTGAACGTCCTAACGCAAACCGTCCAGAAGTTATGACGATTTTATTTCATATAGTTCAGTAATTGTGACCTTGTACATACCCAACAAACCACTGACTCGTACCACTGCTAATCATTCCCTTTCCTGTTTCACTTGTAAACCGAGCGAGGGAAAAAGTCTGCTTGTATGCTTCAGTTCGAGCTCTGATTTCCCTTATCTTGTCTTCGCGGTCCTTATGTGACATGTACGTTGGTGACTATAGAATTTTGTAGATTTGTTCAGCAGTGAGTCGCAAATACCTTTTCTCTATATTAGAGTTCACGGACCATTTCCGTAATACGTGTTGATCTATCCTACTGGTAACAAATGTAGCAGCACACTTCTAAATTGCTTCGATGTCCTCCTTTAGTCCGACCTGTTGGGTCTCCCAATTGTTCCAGCAAAACCCAGGAATGTGTCGCACAAGTGTTCTGTATGCAGTCTTCATTATGGACGAGCTACAGTTCCCTGCAGTTCTACCAGTACGCTACAATGCTCTTTCTATTTCATATTGAAACGTTACACCTGTCACACCACTAACGCTGTATTCGAAAATTACACGATTCTTTTTCTTACTTGTCTGCATTCACTTTAATTTTCCTAGATTCAGAGCTGGCTGTCATTCATCACACCGTTCTGACGCCGACACTTTCCCGTGCTGTGTAGCGTCAAGAGGAAACAGTCGCAGATTGGTGGTCAGGCTTTTTATGTATATTGAGGACAAGATCAGTCCCATCACACTTCCCTGGGCACACCTGACGGCGATAAATTCTTTAATGGCTAAACCAGTTTATACCGATAAGTCATTTTCACTAGCCCTATAGAAATTAAGACGAAACTGTGTACGTTATTATTATTATTTATTATCGTAGGGCATAAACGAAGAGATTTTGAATCACAAGCATAACTGTACGCATACGAAACTAGTGAACTAGTACGTATCAGTACTTCAAAACAACTCTCAAGCGTAATATAACATAAATGACAATAGTTATAGGCGAATATCAAGTTTTTTTATGTAGTTTATCACTGCACTCGTCACTATCAGGAAGTCTTCGAAAGGATCCTCGTAGGCACGTCCAGGACACGTTGGTACAATATGAGCAACTGTCAGTCGTTTCGCACCGCAGTCACAAGATAGTGATGAAGATTCCCTTCACTTGTGAAGATTGTTTGCATATCTTTAATTGTCTGTTCGTGTGCGATTCAGAGTAGTCAAATTCCCCGAGGCTTGTCAAATCCATTGTGTTTTCTTGGATGCAGTGCAGTTTCAGGCATTGTGTAGGACAGTTTTGTTGCCAGTAGCCTTTGCTTGAATAGATGGCATTGAACTCGTCTTCGTCAAGAATCCTGGCTGTAATAAGAGTGGAATGTCTTGATCTCAATCCTTTACTCTCCTCAGAGAACATATCATTCAATATTCGAATGTCGGGATTGTCAACGATGTTCTGATATTCATGTAGTAGCGCACTCTTCAGTCTGGTGTCAGAAGGTGGAATGTGACTTAAGATAGGTATAAAGTATGTGGAAGTAGATCGCATAGACCCACTATCATTGCGGATGGGTTTTGTAGTTATACATATATCTTATGTAATATATGCACTATTAAGCATATAAACGCACAGCACTTTGCTGTTGGGAATACTAATCCGAGTGTTGGTACTCAAGGAGCGTCTGCTGACCATCCCCGACTAATGCCACAGAGATCATGAAGAATTTTACCGAGCGAGGTGACGCAGTGGTTAGCACACTGGACTCGCATTCGGGAGGACGACGGTTCAAACCCGTATTCGGCCATGTTGATTTACGTTTTCTGTTGTAATCCTAAACCACGTTAGGCAAATGCCGGGATGGTACCTTTGAAAGGGCACGGCCATCTTCCTTCCCTAATCCGATGGAACCGATGATCTCGTTGTTTGGTCCCTCCCCCAAACCAACCAACCAACCATCCAAGAATTTTATTTATGATTTTGAACTTAGCAGATATTCATATAATTGCTCCTTAAAAAGAATTATCCTGTCTGATGTGACCCCTAAGTTTTTTGTACGCATATTATGACGAAACCTGTCTCCCTCAAGTTCTGTTTTGTTTTAGTTAGGTTGTAACGTCCATTTACGGAAGTATTAGCTTAATCTGTCCAATTCAGAAGTTAGGATTTCTTTAATTGCTTCGCGGGGTTTGTGTTGGGTAGTTACTGCCCAGTCATCCACATAACCAAATTTTCTGGACTGTGTTGGAGGAATATCAGATACATGTAAATTAAATACGAGAAGGGCGAGGACGTGTCACTGTGATAAGCCATTATTCAATACCTTTGGACAGCTAGTGTCGTTTCCTGTAGTAACAGTAAATGTTCTTCCAGTTATCATGTTGTCAATTAGGTTCTTGTCCATCTGCATGGAATAACTTGTACTAATTTATAAAGTACCCTATGTCTTCAAACTGTATCTTATGCTGCACTTGGTAAACGAAAGTAAGTGATGTTTTCTGCTTCATTTCATATCCTGTTTCAGTGAATTTTAGTGATAAGACTATATCAGGGCAGCCAGAATATCTCAGAGATCTGGCTAAAATGAATTTTTAACAAGACATGGCCTTACACGTTTCTTTTCAGGACCTTCTGGCTATAAACTATGGACAAGTATACATATAAAACCATTACATTGAAAAACTAAACAGATACGCCACCAAATTATATCAAATTAAAAGTGGTCCCATGGATACTTCTTGATCTAAGGCTGCGTCAGTCTTCAGGTAGCAGTGTTTCAGGAATAGTAACTTCCTCCAAATTCTGTTACAACCTTAATGCCATGACGTGTCCTTGGTATCACTCCTAAAAGTTACGTAGTTAGTGAAATGTTTGTTTATGGACAACAGCTATGAATAAACAGAAATTTTACCCATATCGTCCTAATGAATAGCAATATAATTACAGTTGTGACGCCTTAAAAGGGTTTTTCGTTTTTCTAAATATTTCTATTCTTGTTTATGCATGTTTACTTGAAATTTGAGTGTGTGCCAGACTGTGAATAAATGGGTCTCAAGTTCAACCATGGTCATTTCTAGGATTTTAAATGTGTCATGTATATCTCTTTGACCTCTCGCCGGCCGGTGTGGCCGAGCGGTTCTAGGCGCGTCAGTCTGGAACCGCGAGACCGCTACGGTCGCAGGTTCGAATCCTGCCTCGAGCATGGATGTGTGTGGTGTCCTTAGGTTAGTTGGGTTTAAGTAGTTCTAAGTTCTAGGGGACTGATGACCTCAGATGTTAAGTCCCATAGTGCTCAGAGCCATTTGAACCAGCCATTTGACCTCTCAATATGTTTATTAGAATGAAAGATGCCGAGTTGCCCTCTAGTTCGGAGTCCACTCTAAACTATTGGTCCCCCTGTAATTGGATGGGCAAATCCGTTCAAAGATCGGACGAAGGGGGCGGCATACCATCTTGAAGCATCTAGTCAAGCACTGTGACATGCAAACCAACCATCGGATTGGTGGCAGCTTTACAATTTTTTACTTGTAAGGAACTGCACATTGGCACTGCTCAGCAGTTGGAGCGGGACTGTGCTTTAGAGGTACTTTTTTTCCTCTAAAACTTGTTGATTGTGAGAGATGTAGCTAATGCTTCGTCTGTCGTATGCTTGTGTGTGTGTGTGTGTGTGTGAGAGAGAGAGAGAGAGAGAGAAAGAGAAAGAGAGAGAGAGAGAGAGAGAGAGACCAATAGCCACCTTAAAAAACACTTCCTTTCACCATCTTCCGGTTTCTTGGAGCATGTTACGAGAGGGAAGGAGCCGCGGGAAGTAAAACCGATGTAATTATATATGAATTCTGCAATTATAGATATCTGTAGAAATTTTATCACAGCTGAGTACGGCGCTATTACTGTAAACTATCTCGGAAGGTGATTTTGATTACAGGGTAGGTTCGAAGACGTTTGTGATAGTTTTTCGTAGTTATAATCGTCTTCTCGAAACCGAATAAAAAGAAATTAGCATTTTCTGATGGATAAAGCTTAATACAGCTGCTGCTTACCTTTAGAAAATACGTGTTTTAACGAAACTACAGCTTTTTCTAAATAGTCCACATTATCGACGTCATTGACCAGCATTTTGTTAAAAGAATGCATTTACAACGTATGAACAGTGAGCATAAGAAACAACGACGTCCGTTTTTACCAACTGTGTAAAGGTTGTAGCTAATTGCGTTGTTTAACCAGTAGACGCGAAACACAGCTAAGTTATAGTCAGATAACGTTACAGATGATTCGAATAACACGGTAATTTTTACGTCACTCGGAACTCTGCGCAGAATGCGGAATCCTTGTTCTACGCGTTATGAAGCATCGCGGAAGACGAATCAGCTAGTGAAAGTTGTCGGGCGCTAACTGGTAATAACTGTATACGCGGTGTTGGTGGTGGGCCCTGCTATGAAACGGGAACAACTTTGCGAATAACGGAACCGCACAGACGCATGGGCTATATTCCCTCCTGTAAACTATGAATATTTTGCCTGCTGTTCTGCTTTTGTTGAAACTGTATGCACATTTCTCGGGAACAAGTTGTTCAGCACTTTAGAGTGAACTCAACTGGCGCCATAATACAAAAAAACGGAAATAAGCAGAACACATCATTGGAAGAATTGAGCCCTGTTAGTTATTGCAGATTTTCTCAGTGTAATTGTTCGAAATCTGTCGGCATAGCCTTATCTCAGAAGCATTGCATAACACTGATTTAGACTGGACTTTCGTTCAGCTTCTACGTAACAGATGTTTCACTTAATGTGGGCACCTTGAAACGTCCCTTTTGAAAAATTTATGAATGATTGTGCTGATAAACCCCGTACGTTATTTGATTTTCAAACAGCTGAGTAGAACTGAACGTACTCAGACATTTCTCTCTTTACTTATTCTGATCAACACTGAACTGACACACAATATTTTTAGCGCAGCGCAATCTGACTTTCCATAATCTCTACAAAAGAATGGCCCTGACTAACAATAACATATACCTTTCATGAATCACTTACTCACAAAAATCTTTGTTACTCGAACTACTGCAATACTGCGAGCGCCAATACTGCCAGCTAAATAAAAGATTCTAACTACTTGAAGGCACTAACTACTGATAGGCATACTTAGCAAATGAAAGATTTTGATAAAGAACAAACAATGTATTTACCTTAATAATGTTCAAAAGTCATTATATATATATATGACATCCAGACTTACAAATTTATTGTCTCTGATGGACACACGTCCAGATCGTCCGCTCTCAAAACTCCGCCATCTCTCTCCCCACATCCACCACTGCTGGCGGCTCACCTCCAACTGCACAACGCTACGCGCTGTTCAATCCAACTGCCCAACACTACAAAAGCGAATATTCCAACAATGCCAACCAGCCACAGACTGCACACAGCACAGCCAGTGATTTTCATACAGAGCGGTACATGGCGTTACCAACACAGCCTACTTACAACCTATATTATTTTGTAAAGGGTTCGAGCTATGGAATCAAAAATTGCGACAACTTTAGTACGCAAAGGCGTGAGTACACTGATCAACCAGAACAATATGACCATGTATCTAATAGCCGGAATGTCCACAGATAATAGCGGCGACGCCTCGTGATATGGAAGCACTGAGGCCTTGGTAGGTCGCAGGATGGAGTTTACACCGCATCTGTACACACGAGTCACCTAATTTCCGTAAATTCCGGGGAGAGGGGCGATGAGCTCTGATGCCACGTTCAATCACATCCCAGATCTGTTCGATCAGGTTCAAGTCTGGCAAGTTGGGAGGCCAGCACATCAATTGGAACTCGCCACTTTGTTCCTCGAACCATTCTAGCACACTCCTGGCCTTGTGGTATAGCGCATTATCTTGCTGAAAAATGCCACTGCCATCGGGAAATATGATCGTCATGAAAGGGTGTACGTGGTCTGCAACCAGTGTACGATACTCCTTGGCCGTCATGGTGTCTTGCACGAGCTCTGCTGGACCCATGGATGCCCACGTGACTTTTCCCGGAGCATAATGGAGTCGCCGCCAGCATGTCTCCGTCCCGCCGTACAGATATCAAGGAGCTGTTCCCCTGAAAGACGACGGATTCGCGCTCCCCCATCGGAATGATGATGAAGGTATCGTGATTCATCAGACCATGCAACGCTCTACCACTGCGCCAACTTCCTGGACCGATGGTCACGTGCCCATTTCAATTGTAGTTGCCGATGTCGTGGGCTTAACATTGGCACATACGTGGTTCGTCGCCTCCGGAGGCCCATCTTTCGGAATGTTCGGTGCAATATGTGTTTAGACACACTTGTACTCCGCCTAGCATTAAAGTCTGATGTTAGTTCCGCCACAGTTCGGCGCCTGTCCTGTTTTACCAGTCTGCCCACCCTAAGATGTCCGACATCTGTAATGAGGGGTGGCCGCCCAACCCCACGACGTCTGGACTTGGTTTCAGCTTGGTTTCGCCACGTGTTGAAGACACTCACCACAGCACTCCTCGATCACCCGAAAAGTCGTGCAGTTTCCAAAATACTTGTGCCGAGACTCCAGACCGAGCGAGGTGGCGCAGTGGTTAGCACACTGGACTCGCATTCGGGAGGACGACGGTTCAATCCCGTCTCCGGCCATCCTGATTTAGGTTTTCCGTGATTTCCCTAAATCGCTTCAGGCAAATGCCAGGATGGTTCCTTTGAAAGGGCACGGCCGATTTCCTTCCCCATCCTTCCCTCACCCGAGCTTGCGCTCCGTCTCTAATGACCTCGTTGTCGACGGGACGTTAAACACTAATTTCCTCCTCCTCCTCGACTCGAGGCCATCAGAATCTGCCACCGGTCAAACGCAGATAAATCGCACTCTTTCCCCATTCTACACACTGACAGCACGCACACTGATACTACATGCACCGTGCGTGTGTCTGACCAGCAGTCATACCCCACCAGGTGACGCTGCTATCGCCTGGACGAGTTTATATCGGTAATAGGTCGTTGATCATGATGTTCTGGCTGGTTAGTGTATGTAGCTGTATACTTATCACTTGCATAGTTTATCTACCGAGACATTTAGAAGCCTAAGTGTTTTTATGAAACTGTGTTTTTCTCAAGATTTATAGAATGCATTTCAGGAAAGTGCACCATTCAGTTTTCTATAGCATGAATAAATTATTGTCATAAAGGTTTATAATTTATAAAAAACAGCTACCAGCCACATGTATGGTTTAAAAAAGGTTTATTATCTTCAGACCATGACCGGTTTCGGATTTTTCTTTACAAATCCATCTGTTATGACTGTAAGCTCTTTGCAAATATTGTTCTCGTTTGTAATATGAAGCTGGGCCACGTTTTGTAAACGTTATTCGTGTGTGCTGCGTGTGTAATTAAGATGATGAGGATGAAAGTGACGTCCATTAACTGGAATAGCACTCACATAGTGGATATTGAAAAGTGTATTAAGCTTGCGCTCGAAAACATAAACGCACGAATATTTCGTCAGGCAGAACTACATAGCTCTGCAGCAAACGAATAACAAAAACAAAACTAGGTCCAACTTAGAATGCTTGTAACTGCCATCTGAAGATGGATTTGTAAAGAAGAAAAAGAAAAATCCGAAACCGGTCATGGTCTGAAGATAATAAACCTTTTTTAAACCATACATGTGGCTGGTAGCTTTTTTTTATAAATTATAAACCTTTAGTACAACAGCCACGTTTCTCAACATGTCGACTTTCGACAAAATAGAATTATTGTCATGATGTTCAGGGTTGCAAATTAATAATTGGACTATTTGAAAGATTATGTGTATGGGATGTTATGGTAAGCTAGAAAACGCCAAAATAAAAGTGTGTTGCGTATACCTGTTGCATCTCTGTACCTTTGCAAGATATTTGCTGTTTAGCTTTTCCATTGTGTTGATGGAGTCAGCCGAATTATGCTCATCATCCCATCATACATTTGACGCTCACAAGGGGGCCCTCCATACTGTAAATCACGGATTTTGATGCGCTTCAAATATGTTGTAGAGGCACTTACCCTGAGTACCTGGCTATCCGGTTTTTTAGCGACTGGCCTTGGTTTTTGAGAAAATCGATTTTGAAGTTCATTACGCGATTTGTATACCTGTAACATTACACTTGTTCCGAGCAAGTCAGCGAAGCGCAGCGGTAAAGGTTCACAGCTGCCGTGCTGGAGTTACCGCGTTCGAATCCTGCTCGTGTACTTTTGTTTGTTTGTTTGTTTTTTTCAAAATCGATCGAATTTTTCAATTTTATTTCAAAGAATATCAACACAGTTTAAGGTGTGCCAAATTATAAAGATATATTCAGTTATTAATTTTTTCTGTCATACAATATTACAAAATCTTATTTTTCATCGTCCACATTGCTAGATGTGCCAGAACAATATTGTGGATGATACTTATCGTAGAAATAACCGAATCACAAATTTTCGCAGCACCACGCGTCTTCTATGAAAGGAACCGTCTTGCAGGCGCACGGTTTCTTCATGAGCGATACCGGAAAACACAATTATTTTGCATTCAAAAAGATTTCTCTTTCATCCGCTAATTTCGATGCGATCCATGTGTATTTAATCATGCTTTCAAAATTAGGTGCACTGAATTGATGTAGGATTAGGGTATGTAATTTCCTCGAATCTTCCCTAGTAGCAATCTCACTATTGTCTTTCATCAAGTCGGGAGCATTCCGAAATATTTTCGTGAAGATTTTCATCTGTCGGTAAAAATAAACATCGCAGGGCTGGCAATAATGAGTGCACTTTGGTGTGACCACTTTTAGGGTGCAGGTGCTCGCTTTCCTTTCATCAGTGAATAGATGATCGTATAAAGTTGAATCGGTTTGGGCTTCCCCACCAATCGATAATGTACAAAAAATTTTCTATCTCGCGTACGGAAGAATTACAGAACGCAAAAATTCTTCGGACACCAGTTTCGTGAACGTCCCGGGTTTCGCGCAGGACACGACTACATTTCTGTATTTCCCAGTTAATTCGTCTACTCGTTTTTGAACGTTAGGACCAGATTTTCAGGACGGTTCTTACATACATAAAAAAACCACATGGGAGCAGTATTCGAACACGGTACCTCCATCGCGGTAGCCGTGAACCTTCACCGCTACGCTACGCTGACTTGCTCGGAATATATGCAATGTTGCGGGTATACAAAGCGCGCAATAAACTTCAAAATCGATTTTCTCAAAAACCAAAGCCCGTTGCTAAAAAATCGGATAGCCAGCTAATTAGGGTAAATGCCTCTACAACATATTTGAAGTGCACCAAAATCCGTGATTTACAGTATGGAGGGCCCCCTTGTCAGTGTTAACGGAAAACGTCAGTTTCTTTCACATTACAGACAAAATGATTATTAAAGTGGAATTGTAAGTGCCCATTCGACAGAGTTATCACATATTAGTTCTGTGGAATATAGGTCAGTATTAACAGGGACAGTATAGGAGTAAGAATAACAGTTACTCCAATGGCGACTTGCGTGCCGCCCTGCCCCGCGGTGTCTGCTGTCGCCATGCAGCTGCGCTACTCAGTCGCTGCTGGAGTTCCGGTTATTCTTTCTGTTTACTGTACCTGTTGATACATGTCGATAAACGAATATCGCTCTAGATTAATTTGAAAAGATTCCATCGAGTGGGCACGGGAAATTCTGCTTTAAAAATAATTTTGTTTCTGTGGAGAAACAAACCGACGCTTTCTGTTGACATTGGGCGTCGAATGAAAGACGGCCTTATTTGTTCAGGTTGACTTCAAAAACGAAATTTCAAGTATCTGCCGAAACACCAGAGAAAATGCGACTGACGACTCTTAGGAGATAGAGCCTGTATACAGGAAGGGAGTTATGGTTATTGGACCTAACTAGTTAGTGTAAGTTAGGAGTAAATCGTACTTTATGTGATAATAATCAGACTTCAATGGGTGTCGGAATGTAAGTACAGTTCTGTTGTAGGCTAATCGAATACGATTTCATGATGCCTTATTATGGCCTTTTTGGGAAGCGAAAATCTCAGAAATCAACGTAGATTCCATAAACAACTAGCTCTGTTCGTCCATTATGGCTGGAGGTAACGGCTCTCAGGTTAATGTCCTATTCATTGGTTTCCGGAAGGCATTGGACACAGCTCCGCACACTTCCTTGTGAACGAAGTACGAATCTACGTATTATCGAACCAGCTTTGTGACTATTCAGAACTCCTAGAAGGTAGAAGTCCAACACGTCGTTTTTGTCAGACGTGAAAGTAACTTGACAGTACATCAACGTAGTGTCTACAACAGTTACTGTTTATAGTATATATGAATGAAAAACTTTAATAATAATAATAAATCCATATAATGACTTGTCAATAGCACTTTTTTTTTACTAAGGCAATGTACATTTCTAAGTCACAGCTTCATCACCAGGGTTTCAGATGTTATGTAAGTATCTTCATTACGATGTCAGCATGCCAGAAACGCTTATATTCCACCCGAGATTCGCAAATTGCAATTAATAATGCACTGTAACTCCCACAGATACGCTTCTCTGGCGTGTTGACATCACATTGGAGAGCCTTACACAACAACTGAAACCATGATGAAGTCGTGACTTCGAAATGTACATTCGCATAGCAAAAACGGTTTTGAAGAGCCGGTAGGCGGATTATTTTTTATTATCAAGTTTCCCATTTATTTCAGTATCTCCATGTTTTCAAGAAAAGAATAACCACTGTGGATAACATGAAAAAGTGTATACGAAGGGCCATACTCAAAGTATGTACATTGTGCTTTGAAATTCGTGATATAGACATTTGCAGTGCCATTACTAAAACTGCCATGTGCAATATTTTTGTGCATCCGTCTTCACGTCAGGAAAATGTGCATGATGATGAGGACATTCAAATAATTACGTTTTTTATCCTCTTAATGAACGTTCTGTGTTGCACGATTTGCAATTAAGATTTTAATAAAATAAGGACCCACCAATGATGATGCACTGAAACATGTTTGAGCAAAAAACTAAGAACAATCTGATTTGCAAAAGCAGTCGCAAGAGTTTTTTGAGTTCTTCTTACACTGAGGTGACAAAAGTCATGGGATAGCGATGTGCATCTATACAAATGACGGTAGTATCGCGTACGCAAGGTATAAAATGGCGGTGCGTTGTCGGAGCTGTTATTTGCATTCAAATGATTCATGTGGAAAGGTTCCCTCCGTGAATATGGCCGCACGACGGAAATCAACAGACTTTGAACGCGGAATGGTAGTTGGAGCTAGACGCATGGGGTTTCCATTTCGGAAATCTGTAGGGAATTCAATATTCCGAGATCCACAGTGTCTGAAGTGTGCCGAGAATACCGAATTCCAGGCATTACGTCTTACCGTGTACAACGCAGTGGCCGACGGCCTTCACTTTACGACCGAGAGCAACGGCATTTGCCTAGAGTTGTCAGTGCTAACAGACAAGCAGCACTGCGTGAATAACCGCAGAAGCCAATGTGGGACGTACGACGAAAGTATCCGTTAGGACAGTGCGGCAAACTTCGGCGTTAATGGGCTATGGCAGCAGACAAGCGACGCGAGTGCATTTACTAACAGCGCGACATCGCCTGCAGCTCGTCGAGTAGGCTCGTGACGATATCAGTTAGGCCCTAGACGACCGAATACCATCGCCTGGTCAGATGAGTCCCAATTTTAGTTGGTAATAGCTGATGGTGGGTTTCGAGTGTGGCGCATACCACACGAAGCCATGGACCCAGGTTGCGGTGGGCTGTGTTTACATGGAATGGACTGGGTCCTCTGGTCCAACTGAATCTATCATCGACTGGAAATGGTTGTGTACGGTCACTTGGAGACCGTTTGCAGCCATTCATGGGCTTCATGTTCACAAACAACGATGGAATTTTTGTGGATGACAACGTGCCATGTCAGAACATTCTGGACAATTCGAGTGAACGATTTGGCCACCCAGATCATCCGAAAATTTATGGGACATAATCGAAAGGTCAGGTGGTGCACAGAATCCTGCACCGGCAACGTGTCCGCAATTATGGACGGGTGTAGAGGCAGCATGGCTCAGTATTTCTGCAGGGGACTTCCAACGACTTAAGTCCATGCCACGTCGAGTTGCTGCACTACGCCACGCAAAAGGAGGTCCGACACGATTTTAGGAGGTATCCCATGACTTTTGTCACCTCAGTGTATTTGCTAACCCACAACTGCTCTCTACCGTCAAAACCCGTTTCTAATCAACAGAACTTCTGAAAGCTGAATTATTAGAATTGAGCTACCAGTGAATTGTTCAAAAATGGTTCAAAAGGCTCTGAGCACTATGGGACTCAACTGCTGAGGTCATTAGTCCCCTAGAACTTAGAACTAGTTAAACCTAACTAACCTAAGGACATCACAAACATCCATGCCCGAGGCAGGATTCGAACCTGCGACCGTAGCGGTCTTGCGGTTCCAGACTGCAGCGCCTTTAACCGCACGGCCACTACGGCCGGCCAGTGAATTGTATAATTTGGAAAAAACACAGTTACGTCGCACGTTTCTCGCTCACTAAAATTAGTGAGATTGAGCGAGAATATGTTGGCAGACGAGTTCACAAATGCACATAGGCACGTAATTTGGAACTACAGTACTCTAATTCCTTTCGAACTACCATACAGATACCAAACAAATAACATAGAAGTACTTTATTGCAGCTTGAAACGGGATGTTATTCGAACTTGGGGAGAGTGGATTAAACGTGTAGGTCCAGATGCTGTCTAAATCGTCACAGATCACACTTAAAAAAAAAAAAAAAACTCCTAGCAGATTAAACGACGTGTGCCAGACTAGCACTCAATTTCAGAATCTTTTCTTTCTTCTGATATACAAGGGATGGATAAAAATAAGGAAACAACAAAAAGATAACACATTACCATGCCTAATACGGTGTGGGAAAACCTTAGGCATTCAAAACAGCTTCCAATCGTCTCAGAATGGATAAATACAAGTCCTTTATGTTTTTTCAAGGAAATATTTCACCATTCTTCCTTCAAAATAGTGGCAAGTTCGGTAAACGATGGTGGAAGCGAGTAGGCATCGCGCTCACTTCTAGCCCAAGTAGATTACAAAGATGCGAGTTGTGTGAACAAGGGCCCTGTCCAGTGGGGAAGACACGTGGTACCCTGGGATGGACCTGATAAACCAAAATGGTCACATAATCCTTGACAGTACTGCAACCTTGCAGAGTAACCATGGGGCCTATGGAATGCCACCTTATGGCTGTCGAAATCATCACCGAACCCACGCCATGTTTCACTAACTGAGGCGCAAACTCGGCCGGAATTTGGAAACAGTGTGAAACAAGACTCATTCGACCAAATGACTTTCTCTGTTGATCCATTGTGGATAATGGACAGCGGGCGTTCAAATTTTTACGAAGGAAAATCGTCGAACAGCCTTATATTTTGTGAAGCTATTATTAGGCAACTACTTTCGGCATCTCAATAATGCCATATTCAGACCCCTATGCACTCCATGTATAGATACTTGCATAAATGGACGCCGGCTGTTGTGACCGAGCGGTTCTAGGCACTTCAGTCCGGAACCGCACTGCTGCTACGGTCGCAGGTTCGAATCCTGCCTCGGGCATGGATGTGTGTGATGTCCTTAGGTTAGTTAGATTTGAATAGTTCTAAGTCTAGGGGACTGATGATCTCAGATGCTAAGTCCCATAGGGCTCAGAGCAATTTGAACCATTTTGCATAAATGGAGCCGCCACTATCTGGATTCTGTAAATTCGTTTTAGGAGTGTTTACTTCAAAGATTTGAACAAAAGTCATTTTATGGTCAAATCTTATGGTCAGACCATATGGTCAAATCTTAAAAGTAAACACTCCCAAAACGAATTCACGGAATCCAGATATTGATTGCTCCATTTATGCAAGTATCGATATACCTGATTGTCCACACATAGATTGCATAGGGGCCTGATGATGGCATTATTGAGATGCCGAACGTGGTTGTCCAAATAAAATAACTTCTCAAAATATACGGCTGTTTGGCGATTTTCCTTGGCAAACAATTGACTTTCTTCCATTCCTCCAAAGTCCAGATTGTACGGCTACGGCACGACGTTTACCCGTTACGGGCATTTGCATCACTGGTGTGTGGTTTTCAAATTCCAGCTCGTCCTGCAGTTCCCAGCTTATGGAGCTGCCTTTGTATTTTGGTGCTTGCAGAGTTTACGAGTGGGACATTCAGGTCTGCAGTGACTTTTGCAGCGGTCGTCGTCTTTATTTTTCCTCACAATCGTCTTCAATGAGCGTCTGTCACTATCACTGAAGATACACTTTCGTCTTGTTATGACTTAGTAGACGATGACTTTCTGCTTTCCATGTATGCGGTATGAACCTTCGATACGATGCTTTTTGAAACAGCTAACACTTCGGCTGCGTTGGTTATGGAAGTACCCACCATAGGAACGCAAACAATTTGCTCATGTTCGAATTCACTTAGCTCCGACACAACGCACTCGCAACTACACAGAACACTGATCTGACCACGATTGACACTTGCAACGTATTGAGGACATTGCACAGATGCCGTTCGTTGTCATCGCAACCTACAGGCTTGGCTAGCATCTGCGTTTATGGTCAAGCATGCATTTCTCGCAATGTTTCCACATTTTTGTCCATCCCCTGTATATGCTTAGTAGGAGGATGTGCCCATATTCATTTGCGCACTTGAAAATGAGCTAAATCTCGAAACTGTCCAGTATTGCTAAATAAAGTATTACCTGTTCAATTCACAATTGCCTGCGGCAGAACGCGGAACTAAGCTTTGTTTACGTACTGACAGGGCCAAAGGCATCCGACATGAAAATGGACTGTCAAATGGCTCTGAGCACTATGGGACTTAACATCTGAGGTCATCAGTCCCCTAGAACTTAGAACTACTTAAACCTAACTAACCTAAGGACATAACACACATCTATGCCCGAGGCAGGATTCGAACCTGCGACCGTAGTGGTCACGCGGTTCCGGACTCAGGCGCCTAGAACCGCTCGGCCACACCGGCTGGCGAAATGGACGGTCCTCGCGCATGTATACGTTATAGGAGAGAACGCTCAGACAAAAAAAATCCTGATTAATAACAGTTCAGTTCTGTGGTTAAGAAAAACGGAAAGGTTTGCTAATACCTTGTGAACGATGTTAAGAAAGCCAGACGGAGTGGTTAGAAAATTGTCGCACCGAGGAATAAGACACTGAGGAAGAAAACGACGCGTCTCGACGATTTTGATAAGTGTTTACTGAAAAGAAATTTCTTGGAATATTACGACGTTAATAGAGAAATACCCACTCTTCGGAAGTTTCGCAGTTGAGTGAAGGAGGATTCAGACATTAATTTCACAGGGAACGAACCACTTTCTGGAAGCCGCGCGGAGTGGCCGCTCGGTTAGAGGCGCCATGTCACGGATTGCGCGGTCCCTCCCACCGGAGGTTAGAGTCGTCCCTCGGGCATGGGTGTGTGTGTTGTTCGTAGCATTAAGTTAGTTCAAGTTAGTTTAAACAGTGTGTAAGTCTAGGACCCGATGACCTCTGCAGTTTGGTCCCTTAGGGTCAAATGGCTCTGAGCACTATGGGACTTAACATCTATGGTCATCAGTCCCCTAGAACTTAGAACTACTTAAACCTAACTAACCTAAGGACATCACGCAACACCCAGTCATCACGGGGCAGGGAAGGTCCCTTAGGAATTCACATACATTTGAACTTTTTGGAAAATTTTGAAAGATACGGGGTTTCGTTTCAAAAAATGTAAACATAGACGAACATTTCTGGCTGAGAGGATGGACATTATAGCATGGCGTGCACCGTTTATTAGAACTTTGAGGGAAAACGAGAAATACGGCCGTGGTGGCCGAGCGGTTCTAGGCGCTACAGTCTGGAACCGCGCGACCGCTACTGTCGCAGGTTCGAATCCTGCCTCGGGCATGGATGTGTGTGATGTCCTTAGGTTAGTTAGGTTTATGTAGTTCTAAGTTCTAGGGGACTGATGACCTCTGAAGTTAAGTCCCATAATGCTCAGAGCCATTTGATTTTTGAAAACGAGAAAGGTGCGAAGAAACCAGTCTCGCACTGACGACACATGGGTGCATACACACTGAACTGTCAGTAAATCTTGGTAGCATAGTGACGTACCAGGTGTGCGGAAAAGTGAAAGTTCTGGACAAAGAGCAGTAGTGGTTCATGCGGGAGTAGAAATGGGGTTCATTGGGGGTGCAGAGCTCATCTATGATTCGAGATCAATATCGCAAGATTATCACAACCAAATGAAATTGTATAAAATGATTGCAAGAGCGCCTAATACCAAAATTGCAGGTGAAAGTATTATTGTGGTTTTAGACCATGCACCCTCCAATTGTATTCACGAACATTTAAGCGCCTAACACATCTTCTCGTAAAGCAGATTACAGTCATGGCACAACGAGCTCTTGAAAGTTGTGAAACGTTACAAACCGGAGCCAGAATATGCAGTAAGTAGTGTACTAAAAGAATCCGGGAAAGGACTTAACAGCGTTATGCCTTCCATCCGACTTTATGCGTGAGGTAATGAAAAATAATAGCAGAGAAATAACTTCGATAGTTTTGTTCGTTCCTGACCAGACAGGAATATTTTTTGAATGTGCAGGTTGACCATTTGGCAGAAGACGCTTTACTACTAGAAGTCTCCGAAATAATAGGGCGGCGCATAAATTCTTAACGTTTTTCCATAAGTTTAGTCATCAATAGTATATTCTCCTCCACTATTTACAACAATCTGCCAACGCTGGGGCAACTTTTCGATTCCACGATTGTAGAAATCGCGTGGTTTTGAAGCGAAGAACTCGTCGAGGCGTGTTCGGAGCGCATTTTCATCCAGAAAGGTGAAAATTTCTCGTCACCAGTAACGATACAGTAAAGGAATGATCGTTGTTGTTCACGAGCCAACTGATGACGAGCAAGCAGAGATGCACATATGGCCACCCGCTGATTTTTTGTGATTTTGGCTTAGAGCATGCCGATTTTTGAACCGCCCCCATTGCATGCAAATGTCACGCTGTGTTGGAATGATCATGGTTCATCACATTTGCCAGTTCTCGAGTACTCTGACGTGGATCATTGTGGGTTAATGCGTTTAAAAGATCTTCATCAAACACGAAGGTCTTGCTGAACATGGAGAGTCACTAATGTCCAAACGATCCTCCTCAAAACGAGAAAACCATTTCCTTGCCGTGCTCTTTTCAATAGCATTATCCCCACAGACGGCGCAAATGTTTCTGGCAGCCTCCGCTGCTGTCACTCCTCTATTGAACTCGAAACAGAAGAATATATCGGAAATGTCCAGATTTCCTCACTTGGCACTCCATTTTCTAGCGCCCACAGCTCCACTCATTCTCTCCAAATGACAATGTGACAATATGTTAACTCAAATAACAACAGTGAACTACAAATAAAAAATTACAACCAATAAATAAACCCATAGCAACCGGAATACCAACATGCAAAACAAAAACACTACAAACTTATGCATCAACCTAATAGTTTAAACTCCCGCGGGAGGTTCGAGTCCTCCCTCCGTCAAGGAGTTAGCGTAATTTAGTTTAATTAGTGTGTTAGTCTAGGGACCGATGACCTCAGCAGTTTAGTCCTATAGGAATTCACACACATTTGAACATTTAATAGTTTAAAGTGCAAAATTAACCTTTATAAGACTTATAATTACCTTTTGTTTGACACACGATTATGACATTACAAGTCTTTTGAAAAACTTACGTAGATGTCTGTTTTTCCAAATCCTTTCTTTCACATTTTCTCAATAAATATTCTTCAAGTTGCACTGAACTAAGAATTCCCTGAAAGACTCAATGGGGACTCAAAAATATGCCTCTTTCGTTCCATTGTTCTGGACTACTTCATACAGGGGATAGTTGTTCCTAGGGGGGGGGGGGGGGAGGAGGCTCAAAAAAATGTTTACACGAAGTACAACGATCATTTCACAGTCCGATGTTGTACCTTAGGTGAAAAACAAAGCTGTTGAACATTGGAAAAGAAAAGGGGAAGTGCTCTACCGCTATCAAGAACATCACATTATCCAGCCTGAGAGAAGAAAAAAAACACTTGGTATACCGACTACAAAATAAGACCACGTGTCACTGCCCTAATGAGAATGAGACTCAATCACAGAAGTTTCCCCAGCACATCTGTTCAGAGTCGGTTTTGTGAAGAACGCTCAGTGCGACTGCGACGCTGAATCTGTTCGAGACATATATCGTATATTCGTCGGGTGTTCTAAATATCTAGTTCATAGGAAAGAAGAGCTGGAGATGTTTGGAGTCCTTGCATGTCCAGTTTATTATCTGAAAACTTTGCGCCCCCCTCCTCCCCCTCCACACACACACACACACACACACACACACACACACACACACACACACACACACACATTTAAGACATAAAAATTTATAACAACTTAATTTGTATATGTTTTTATACGTTCAAAATGTTGCTTAGTTTATTACAAACGTAAGTTATATTTTAAACTGCAAAGCGAATTTTATAGTAGTTCTGTGTATCTCATGTGTGTTCTATGTCCATCCTATGTGCTGTGTAGCAAGGACAACTATGTAGTGGAATAAGTAACAAATAAATAAAAAAATTAGGGCAGCTGAGCCTAGAGTGAGTCATCCAAACATTGCAAAGTGCTGTGCGGCGCACGACGTCGCGAGCATTTTGATGGCTTCGCCGTTTTGTGGTTTCATTCGCTAGAGCCTACAGATTACCTCCAGCACGACCCACTTAACTTTCTCCTGGCGTTGTATTTAACATCTGCACATGTACTAGTTGCATTGCACAGATACGAAATGTTAATAGTTTTCCTTATAGCAGGAAGTAATTGATCATTTTTGGTCATTATTTGCTAATTTTTCCTATAACGTCCCAGTTTTAAAATCGTTTCCACGTGAAAGATCAATGGTAGGGTTTTTTTTATATTGACATTTCACATAAATGTCACCAGTCAAATAAGGAAATAATGCTTAGGGAAGAGACTGAAAAAACTAATGCAGTTTCCGATGCTTCTAGGAGTAAATTCACATAGTGGTGTTGCAGCAGCGGGGCACGGCACAGAACTCGTATACAGAAGTAGCAGGGTTCAAATGTCCGTCAGTTCACCCTGATTTACGTTTTCCATGGTTTGCCTAAATCGATTAAGATGAATGCGGGAGTGGTTGCTTTGAAAAATGACCCTACCGATATCCTTCCCACCCTTTTCAAACCTGACACTGTGCTTAGTTTTTCATGACCTCCATATCGACGGGACGTAGTCATGATCTTCCGACCTTCCCAGAATTTCACTTTTATATGTACTTCATTTTTTTGAAGGAATGATGTTTAGCAGCAAATAAGCGTTACGAAGAGTTCTAAATATTTCTTAACACCTCATGCCAGGGCTATTCAAAAAGGTAGGACAAATTTCAAACATTTATTGCTTGCAAACAACAAAAGTTAGGAACGCAATTCCAACATTCCTGGGAAGAGAAAGGTTCAAATTTGTATGCATTCAATGTGAGCACCATGTGTTACACGACACATATGAAAACGGTGGCTCAATTTCTCCCAGACACGAAGCAGCTGGTCTCTCGTTATAGAATTCGCGGTTTCAACAATGCGACGTCGCAGTTTTCAAGATTGTCATAGATAGGGGCGATAAAAAAACGATCTTTTTACGTAACCCCACAGATAGACACAAGGTGTGAGGTCGGGAGACCTGAAAGGCCATTCAAAATATTACGCAGTCACTCCCCTCCACAACTCCTAGAAGTTTTGTGACGGGAGTTTCCGAACGCGATGTTTGATTTATTACCGCGAAGTAATGATGTGTGTTTAATATCTGTTCCATATTTAATTATTATTTGGAGTGATATTTCGTGACAGTGATGGAAACTAAGAGCTGATCAGCTGGAGACGAGTTTGTATCTGGCGAGAAAGACAGTGAAGTGATAGCTGTCGCAATTCCAAAGAACAGCGAAGCTATGTCGGGCGTGGCCAGCGAGCGGTGAAGTGTTGTGACTGAAAACCGAAAGGTCGCGGAATCGAATCCCAGTCGGGCCTCGGATTTTTTAGTCCGCCTTTTAACCTAGTATTCACCTCTCTTTTATGTCGAGATGCAGCAGAAGATTCCAATTTATACTGTACGTCTCGTTTCCCCAGTTACGGACATGCAAGTCGCCGAAGGGGCGTCGGTAGGGGGATAAGGAGGTGTTGGTGCAGTTTTAATTTATTCAAGATGACGGCTCTCCCTGGGGGTCCCCTTACCTTCTCTCGCTGGGGGTAGATGTAGGAACCTCACATTGTTGTCACCACCCCCACTCCTCCCCATCCCCCACGTTCCCTCCCCTCCCCCATTTTCCCTCCGCTGCCTCCACTTTTCTTGCACTTCCCCACTTCTGGATTAGCGGGAAATAGTACTGGAGAGGAAGGACGTAAGGTACTGTCTTGGGAATTGTGTCCATTAATTTGTATGTGTATTACCCTGCTGGAAGAATTTTCCAAATTTTGCTTCTGCAGATGCGCCAGAGCCATATGCCGAACACGATGGCCTTCCTTTTCGGTAGTGCTACGTGGTCATTCGGAGTCCAGTCTTTTTGCGACCGTACATTCTCGTAACCACCACTGCCAGCAGTAATGTACAGTGGATACAGTCCTGGCAAGTCTCTTTGCATTGTCGCAGATGGAACACCCAGCGTCTCGTACCCGTATAACGCGACCTCGTTCAAACTCAGTGAGGTGTTGATAATGGCGTCTTTGACGCCTGAAAGGCATTCCTGAGTATCATCAATCCACCATATCCAATCTCAAAAGTAATTAACGCTCAGGGCCGGTACAGGCTGTATTCGAAGCAAACATAAATTGCATCCTCATATTGACACCATTAGCGCCACTCTTATGCAACTGGCGCGAAACTTTCAGATATAAAAACACGCTTACCAACTTTCGTGTATGTCGCACAACTCCTTCATGGTGTTGTGATATTTTTTTTTCTTTCAGAATAGCTATTGATTCACAGGGAAGGCTTCTGTGTATAGTGTGGTGCTACTACGTCAGACAAGTCGTCCGACTGTAGATACGTAGTGCTGCACGTACGAAGTTATGAATAAACCGATTCTGTATTACCAGGTGTGTAAATGACAAAGTCGTCTTCTTTACACGAAGAAAAGAAACTATGTTTCATTCTTTGATAGCCGGCCGCGGTGGTCTAGCGTTTCTAGGCGCTCAGTCCGGAGCCGCGCGACTGCTACGGTCGCAGGTTCGAATCCTGCCTCGGGCATGGATGTGTGTGATGTCCTTAGGTTAGTTAGGTTTAAGTAGTTCTAAGTTCTAGGGGACTGATGACCATAGATGTTAAGTCCCATAGTGCTCAGAGCCATTTGAACCATTCTTTGATATACCCTTTTTGTAGTGGACGACTCGAATCTTTATTACGTATTTTTGGCCTATTTTACTGTCACAAAAGCAAAACTAAACGTACTAAATTTCAGACATGTGATTGTGATATTGAGAGGTTCTCTTTTCTTTTCTCTGCTCATAGGAATACATGTTTTGGAGGAAACTTAAGTGTCTGAAGTGATACGGACAGTTGTAAGCAAAACATTTTGGGTGCCGTATTCTCAGTAGTTACGGACGCTACAGCCGCACTAACTCCGAATTAATTACGTCAGCACATTTATGGATTTAGTTAAGCAATTTTAGCCCTGTAACTCACCAACTCCAGTTGATAGCTCTTGCAGTATTACCATTACTGTGTGTGTTCTTTATCCTGCCTTAGCTTCATGTCAGTACAAATCATTTGACAGAATGTGATTAATGATTCTGTTAGTACTGTATTACGGGTCTAATTTAAATCAGTAGGATTAAAGGTGATTTGTTAACAGGAAAAGTATTGAAAAACAAGTGATAGCGAATTTCTCCGTAGATAAATTGTCAGTTTTTACAAAACTACACGGATTTAATTGTAAAATGTTCCTTAGATACAAATAGTTTAAAAATATTGTAATTTTTTTGTGGCTTACAACTCAGAACAGGGCACACTGCGCAAAACAGGATTTGCAAAACACATTATATTACATTAGTTTTATTCGTGGATTTCACGGACCTCCTTGAAGTTTTTGTGAACGTTGGTCTTGGTCGTAGTGTTAAATTGATGCTTTTCACTCTTTTTTTGGAAAAACAAAGAAATATTGGTAACGGCAAAAGACATTATCCCCCTAGGAGTTGTCAGGTGCATTTTCTCTGACGTTTCGGCAGCCATTTTCGAATTCGTTTTTGCAATCTGTTGCTGGAGTCAGCCCAGACAAATACTGCTCATCAAGTTAGTTAGTTTTTGCCGGTTTCCATGGATCATTTTCACGATAAATCGTAATGCTGTGGAACAAGTCATTTTACATTAAAATAAATTCATTTGTCAGTATCGCTACATGCTGATCATTAAAAACTTCTTTAATATACGGACATAAGGTAGTAATTCTACTCACCACGTTTACGCATTACAATAATAGAAATTCTACGGTATTAACGCTACACCCAGTCTCGAAGGTTTGATTCCGCTTACAAACAAAATGATTTTTATAGCGTAAGCCGGCCGAGGTGGCCGAGCGGTTCTAGGCGCAACAGTCTGGAACCGCGCGACCGCTGCGGTCGCAGGTTCGAATCATGCCTCGGGCATGGGTGTGTGTGATGTCCTTAGGTTAGTTAGGTTTAGGTAGTTCTAAGTTCAAGGGGACTGATGACCTCAGCAGTTAAGTCCCATAGTGCTCAGTGCCATATGAACCATTTTTTTATTTTTTATAGCGTAATTTTACGTGACCATTCGATAGAGCAGTCCCCAATTAGTCTAGTTCGATATTTGTTAATAAATATGTATTAACAGGGACGTTGCTCGAGCAGCAACGCAACGGCGGAGACCCGCGAGGCATGGTGGTATGCGAATCGCTGCTGGATTCCTGGGTATTGTTCGTGTTTTACTGGAGCTTTAATACATATCGATAAAACTACCCTACAGTAATATGCGACTGCTGCATCGGATGGGCACGTCAAAATACCGCTTTGAAAATGGTTTTATTTGCAACGGGAAAGAAATCGACGCTTTCCGTCTGGACTGTGTGGAGGATGATCGATGACAGTGAACCCAAGGCGTCGGATTGTTGCAGATGTCGCAGCGTTCGTGTGTGGTATGGCATTGTCATGCTGAAGGAGAGGGTGCTCCATGTGTGAATGAACCCTTCAAATTCGAAACTCGATTAGAGCACGCTGTTACTAAGGATCGAAATAGTTACGTTACATACTGCCGTGTTACACGCTACAGTTAGGAGCCCTTTAGCGGCAGAGTGCTGCAGATATGTAGACATGAAGAATAAAGATGTAGAATGTTAATAAAGTTCGGTTTTATGTAAAAAGCTGTAAAAGTTTTCACAAAAATTCAGAAACCTTACTTTTCAGTACGCACTTGTTTTATATTACTAGTGACCTGTCTCAACTACGGCTGGACGACTTCTCTAACGAAGCGGTACTAATTTGCATACACAAAACTTCATCGTGAATTAGTCATTCTGTTAGTGAAACTGGATAAAAATCCATGCAGTATTCCTGAGATTACCCTTAATTTGTTTACTAAACCACTTTGAGCTACTCTTTAATAACGTCCTTGAACTAAGACTGTGCAACATTTAACAGTTGATACTATTAAAATTGTATATAAGAAACTGTAAAAAAACTGATGATTTACTCTCAGTTTTATTTTTTACAAGCCATGAATGTATATCTTGAACTGAGCTGTTTGATACATTGTCTATATTGCACTCATTTATGAATCACTTGTCATGTTCGAAGATATATCATTTATATACAAGGAAGCAGTAATGGTCCCAGCACTGACCCCTGAGGCACTCCCCACCTGCAGTGCACCTGTTAGATGCCAGCTCGTAGCCATTCTCATGACTGTATAGATTCTGATCAAGCCTTTCTGTGCTCTGGGGTTGTGGCAGCTGCTCACTGTACTACTTTTCCTGCCAGATATCACCTCTTCTCCGTCCGCCCCCGGTAGCTGAATGGTGAGGACAACAGAATGTGAAACCTAAGGGCCCGGGTTTGACTCCCGGCTGGGTTGGAGATTTTCTCTGCTCAGGGACTAGGTGTTGTGTTGTCCTAATCATCATCATTTCATCCCCATTGATGCGTAAGTAGCTGAAGTGGCATCAAATCGAAAGACTTGCACCTGGCGAACGGTCTACCCGACAGGAGGCCCTAGTCACATGACATTTACATTTTTTAACTCCTCTCCAGCGGACCAGTTTGTAGATCCCCTCATTGCCATGAGATGTCACTGCAAGCACTAATTAAATATGAAGCAAATAACAACAAATTTATTACACACTCATCATCAGTAGAATTATAAATTATATACACAAAACTTCCCCATAAACCAGCCTACCTATTAGTAAAAAACATTTCAAAAACCCTACAATAGTTCAGGAGATTAGCTTTCATGTACAGGCAGAAAAGCATGATGGAGGACTTTATTTTAGTAGTATGTGTAGATTGTCAAGGTAAATCTAGTTTGTTCAGTTGACAGTCCTTTTTGAATTCAAGCTGTTTGTAACAGAGCACGTTTTTATGTTCCAAGTGTTTATAAAGCCTATTGTTCTAGATCTCCTCCAAAACGTTTAAAATTTGACTGTACTTTAGTTGACAGAACATCATAATTTTTATTGCTTGACTACAAAGATGATAAAATCTCTTCCACTGCATAAAATGTAGTTCTTTGTTAGGTTTCAATTTGAATGTTTTTATTTTTCGTCATTAGAAGCATGTGCTGCTTCAAAGATTGCTTTCCTTTTCACAGTGGCAACATTTGTTTCTTCCTAGTTCATAAGCTCTCTAAATCTCATATTCAGGTGGTTTGTCATAGAATCATTTGTGTAGTTGGTGTAGCCTAATGTTCATAGCAACCTTCTAACTGCCTATTACACATGACACTAGTGAACAAGAGTGTTTCATTGTCTTCTTTTTTTGGTAAAGTACATGACAACTTTTAGTAAACATCTCATTGGTATAAATAGAACTCAAACTAGTCTTTTCTGTGGCATTAGACGATTTCTTAGCAAAGTTATTTCTCATCTTGTTCTTCAAGAAATTTTCAGAGCAGTGGAGATTAGTATGTGGAACACTAACCACTACTATTTCATCATTGAAAATAGTTCAAAGTAAATTAAGGTCCTGCATGAGAGAGACTCTGCTGTTTCAGCCTATGTTCAGTAAAGCACAATATAAATACTGCTTTAGGAGACATATTGTGGTTTTCCTTCCAACTAGAAAAAATTGGATGGTTCGTAATCACTAGGTCATCAGAAGAATCATTGAATAACAGTGAAAGCTAATTTTATCTATATAGCTAAAATACAGTAATTATGTAAGAACTTCATTTTCTTGTTTAATAAACAATTAAAAACTTTTAACACTATATAGATAAGGATTATTTTACATTGCTCTTTAGCATCTGTCCTTCAGACAGTGGGAATAAGAAGGTATTCACCCGCATTCGTCTTGTAGATGCACCTTCAAGTTAACTGCTTCTTCACAAAATGCATATTCACTTATGAATTCCATCATAAATAATCAGTCACAAGAAACAGTGGTAACATGTTGTGAGTTATGCTTGCATGAATGTGTGTGTGTTGTCTATTTTAGATTAGACCTTTTGGCCGAAAGCTCACATGTTTAGCAGTCTTTCTGTTGTGCCTGTCTGCAACTCAATGTCTGCATTATATGGTGACTAGCAATATAGCCTATGCATAATATTATCAATCACAATTTAAGAAGAATTGTGACATCGACAACTATAAAACTAGAAGAAAAATAGATCCCTTATCACTCATTCACAATGTAGCCCCCCCCCCCCCAAAAAAAAAAAAAAAATCTGACAGCTAACAAAACCAATTTTAAATATAACCTCAAATCATTTATCCTGGATAACTTTTGAAGAAAATGTTGTAGCATGTATAACTAGAAAGGGAAAAAAGAGACTAAATTTAAGTGCATCATTAATTACATGAATATTAAAGGCTAACATGTTCAGTCTTACTAGATTTTGACTACTCTGCTATTTGGTAAACTGTAAATGGTCAGCATTCATACATTGCCCTTTAAACTTGCATGTTCCACATTATTTAGTTTACAATCATGCAAACAACCCATGTAACATTTAAATAGTGAACTAATTAACAAAGTAACATGTAAATTGTTTGGTACCAATCACCATCATCAAGGCTCTTTTAATTCCTGAATCTTATTGTTTACTCAACAAGGAGGAGATCACTATCACCGTGATAATGTTTGTTGCAACATTTTAATTCATGAATGTTTGTAAATAGTTGTGCATAGTTAATAAAATTTGTATACAATAACAGAAAATGGCTATTATCATTGTATGGTTTCTGCTTTAAAGGTGAAATCACTTTATTTTTTGGAAAATATGTTTATTTTAATGTTGTGTAATTGACATTGATGTTAACTTCTTTTTATTTGCTTGTTTCTTTTTCAGAACATAATTGGTGTTTGCTCTTCATCCTCTTCTTCGCAGAGAGTGTGAGTGCGGTCTATAGAGAAGGCTACTTCAATGGTTCATCATTTGTCAGCCTTTCCACTCCTGTCAACTTAAAGAATCACACTGGATTGAGCTTTAGGACATGTGTTGGTGGGGAACTATTTTTCCAACAAGGAAAACCTGGGTATTCCCTGTTGTTATCTGTACGATCTGAAGGGTTACTTTTTGTAGCTGTCGTTAATGGTCGTGCTATTAAGACATTGTTGAATGCAAGATTTTTGGATAATGAGTGGCACAATATTAACCTCATGTATCGTCTTGGAAATCTGACACTTTCAGCAGGCAGTCACCAGAAGGTTTGTAATTGTTGAGATCTTTTATATTAGAGATTTTTCCCATTCACACATCAATGAGTTTTTCTTAAATAATTACGAAATATACTGCTTCTCAATTGTAAAAATACACCGACGAAAAGAAAATCACTACACCAAAAAATAATTAATATAGAGTAATGAAATTTTGGGAATACATTTATCTAGGTAACATATTTAAGTGATCAACATTGCAAGATCGCAGGTTAATGTAAATCTGATATAAGGCATGCAAATGTGAAACGCTGGTACACTAATAACCAGTGTCACCACCAAAATATTGAGTGCAAGCGTGCAAATTACATGCATTATGTTGTACAGGTGCCGGATGTCAGTTTGTGGGATGCAGTTCCATGCCTATTGCACTTGGTCAGTCAATAAAGATACAGTTAATGCTGTTTGTGGCTGATGCTGGAGTTTTCATCCGATGATGTCCCATATTTGCTCATTTGGAGACAAATTTACGGTCAGGGTGTGTGGAATAACCACAAGAGTGCTCTAGCTAGTGTCATATAAAATCACATCCCAGACCATAACTCAAGGTGTAAGTCCAGTGTGTCTAGCACCCAGACAGGTTGGATGCAGGCCCTCAACTGCCCTTCCTCCAACCAACACATGGCTGTTATTGGCACTGAGGTGGAACGAGCTTTCGTCAGAAAACACAACTGACCTCCACTCTGTCCTCTAGTGAGCTCTCTTTTGACACCACTGAAGACGCAAATTTCAACGGTTTGGGGTCAGTAGAATACACACTACTGGGCATCTGGCTCATAGCTGTCCTTGAAGTAACTGATTTGTAACAGTTGATTGTGTCACTGTGGTCCCAACTGCTGCTGAAATTGCTGCTGCAGATGCAGTACGATGCACCAGAGTCATACATTGAACACTGGTCTTCCCTTTTCGTAGCATCACATGGCTATCCAGAGCCCGGTCTTCATTGCGACCATACATACTCGTGACCACCGCTGACGGCAATCATGTACAGTAGCTACATTCCTGCCAAGTCTTTTTGCAGTATTGCAGAAGGAACATCCAGCTCCTCGTAGTCCTATTACACGACCTTGTTCAAATTCAAGGTGGTATTGATGATGGTGTCTTCGTCACGTAGGCATTCTTGATTATCATGAACTCACCACATCCAATCTCAGAGGTAACTAATGCTCACAGCCATTACGGTATGTACTTAAAACAAGCCAGAATTGCAACATCATACCAGTGCTAGCAGGGCCATTCTTATGCAACTGGTGTGAAATTTGAATAGATATTGTTGTTCAGATATAGAAACGTGCCTACCAACTTTCATTTGTGTTGCAGAACTCCTTTTTGGTGTTGCAGTTTTTTTTCTGTTGGTGTATATTTAGTTTATCAGCACTAATTTATATTTAAAGTGACAAGCACAAAAAAAGTGTTGAATGATAATAGTTTATGTGATGAAATGGTGGGTTTTATTTCAGAGTTTAATCGTACTATAAGAGCAGTTCTGGGACACTGTCTTTTTCTGTATCACACTTTTACCAAGTGAGGTGGCACATTGGTAAGACCCTAGATTCTGAACTAGAATAGCAGTTCAGATCCCCATTCAAATTTAAATTTTCAATGATTTCACTAAATCACTTAGGACAAAGGTGGCGATGATTTCTTTGAAAGGGCGTGGCTGATTTCCTTCCCCAGACTGAGCTTGTGCATTATCTCTGATTATCTCATTGTTAATGGTATCTTCCTTCTTTCTTTCATATTACACTTTCTCTTTAGATTATCTGTCATCACAAAACTATCATTTATTATGTTAATGATATTGTTTTGTCCTCCTGTTCTCATCTTCATCTAATCTAAATCACTACTTTGCAGTTCACACTGCTTGGCAGAAGCTTCTTTGAATCACCTTCAGACTGTTTCTTTACTGTTCCACTCTCTAACAGCACATGAAAAAAATGAACACTTAAATTTTTCTGTATGAGCTTTGATTTCTCTTTCTTTATTACAATGATCATTTCTACCTATGTAGGTTGGCGACATTAAAGTATTTTCACATTTAGAGAACTAAGTTAGTGATTGAAATTCATGAAAAGACTTTGCTGCAGCAAAGAAAACCTTTGTTTTAATAATAGCCACCCCTACTCGCTTATCATGTCTTTGATACCCTGTCCCCTATTTTGCTATAACACAAAACTAGCAGCCCTTCTTTGGACTTTTTCATTGTCATATCTGGTGAGGATCCTATACCACACTGCTGTATTCTCAGAGAGGGTGAACAGATTTAGTGTAGGCAGTCTGTTTAGTAGAGCTGTTGCATCTTCTAAGTGCAGTCTTTGGTTTGCCTTCCCCACAAAATTGTCTACGTTACTGTTCCAATTTAAGTTGTTTGTAATTGTAACTCCCAGGCATTATGTGAACTAACAGCCTTTTAATTTGTGTGATGTATCACATAACTGAAATTTAATGGATTTTTTTTTTCATAGTCATGTGGATGACCTCACAATTTCCCTTATTCAGAGAGAGTTTCCACCTTTTCTCCATACAGATATGTCTGAGTCATTTTGGAGCTGGTTTTGGTCTTCTGATGACTTTACTAGCCAATAAACTATGTAAGAGGGCTGCTCAGATTGTCACTGAATTGTTTATTTAGATTAAGAGGCAGAGGGCCTGTAACACTTCATTGTGGAACACCAGACACCACTTCTGCTTTACTCGACAATTTTCTGTCAGTTACTACATACTCTGGCCTTCCTGACAGGAAATCATGAATCCAGTTGCACAGCTGAAGCAATACTCCATAGGCACACAATTTGAGTGGAGGCACAAAATTTGAGTGGAAGTCTGTTGTGAGGAATGGTGTCAAAAGCTTTCTAGAAATATGGAATCTATTTGAGATCCTCTGTGAATAGTACTCATTACTTCGTGCAAAGAAGAGCTAGTTGTATTTTTTCACAGTAAATGTATTTTCTGAATCCATGCTGATTGTGTGTCAGTAGGCCATTATCTTTGAGGTAATTCATAATATTCATACACAGTATATATTCCAAAGTCCTAATGCAAATCGGTGTTCTTGATATGGGTCTGTAATTAGATTGATTACTCCTGTTTCCTTTCTCGAGTACTGATGTGACCTGCGCAACTTTCCGTTTGGCTTTATAGATGTTTTAAGATGCTTCACTACACTGAGGATACCTACTTTAAAGTTACACATGTTGGCAGTTGTTCTTGATTTGAATTATGAAATATTTACTTCGTATTCTTTGGTGAAGGAATTTTGGAAAACTGTGATTAGTAACTGCTTTACTGATGTTGTCATTGTTAATATCACTGTTGGTGTCATTCAGAGAAGGCATTAATTGTGTCATGCCACTAGCATATTTTACATACAATCAAAATCTCTTTGGATATTCTGTCAGGTTTTGAGACAGAATTACATTGTGCAAGTTGTTAAAAGCATCTCACATTGAAGTCCATGCTAAGTTTCGAGCTTCAGTAAAGCATTCTCAGTCTTTGAGATTTTGTATTCTTTTAAATTTGGCATGTTTTTTTGCTTCTGCAACAGTGTTCAGACCTGTTTTGTGTACCATGGTGGATCAGTATCATAATTTACTAGTTTATTCGGTATAAATCTCTCAGTTGCCTCGGATACTATTTCTTTGAATTCAAGCCACATCTGGTCCACACTTACATTGTTAGTTGGAAGGAGTGGAGACTGTCTCTTAGGAAGGCATTAAGTGGACTTTTATCTGCTTTTTTGAATATATATATATATATTGTGTTTATTTTTTGTGGATTTGGGTGTTGAACTGGTCAGTCTCGCTGCAACAATCTTCTGGTCACTAATCCCTGTATTCATCATGATACTCTGTACTTGCTCAGGATTATTTGTTGCTAAGAGGTCAAGCATGTTTTCACAACCATTTAGACTTTAGTGGGCTTCTGAACTAACTGATCAAAATAATTTTTGGAGAAAGCATTTAGTACAATTTATGACGATATTTTATATTTACACCCACTTTGAGCATGTATTTACACCAGCGTAGCGAGGGTAGATTGAAGTCACCACCAACTATAATTGTATGAGTGAGATACCTATTTGAGATGATACTCATGTTTTCTTTGAACTGTTCAGCAGCTGAATTATCTGAGTTGGGATGTTAGTAAAAGGAACTGTCTCTTTCAATTTTAGTACAAGATAAACTACTTCTAACAGCAACAAACAGGCTTTCTGAATCCTGTTAGGTCCTTTGTGAAAATTTCAATGAAGTTATGTTGTCTTTAGCCAGCTTTTGGTACAGTTTGATCTCCATTGCTTTTTCTTAGTACTTGGAGTTCTGGTTCTTTCCCAACTCATCTACGACAATTGACAACTATGTCTACCTGTTCATGTGTTTGTCTTGCATCCTTTGAGACTGAAGTCCTCCCTGCACTTTCTTGAGGGGGGGGGGGGGGGGGGAAACCTGTGAGTCCACTCCACACAGTTCCTCCAACATATGTAGCCACCTCGTGCTAGTAGTGAAGTGACCTATTAAGCATAACCCGAAACCCCACCACCCTATGTCTCAAGTCAAGAAATCTGCAGCCTACATGGTTGCAGAACCATGTATTCCTCTGATTCAGACCCCCACTCGATTTTGTACCAGATGTCCACAGTTGGTCCAATTGACAGTGCTACAAATGGTGAGCTCAGCCTTCATCTCACAAGCAAGACTGGCCATCTTTACCACTTCAGATAGGTGCTCGAAACCAGAGAAAATCTTTTCTGATCCAAAGCATCACGCATTGTTTGTACCGACATGAGCTACCACCTGCAGTTGGCTGCATGCTGTGATCTTCTTGGCATCCAGGAGCACTCGTTCCACATCTGGAATGAGTCCTTCCAGTGTGCATACTGGATTTACTCCCCTCCTTGGAAGTTGTATCTCTAAGGAGCCCCAATATGTGCCTAACATTGCAGCTCTCGACTACTAGTAATTCTACCCTCTGCAAAAGCCCAGATCTTGTGGACCAAGAGGCTTCCTCCGGAACAGGGCGAGCGACTGCATTCATTAGACGAATTGGGGAGGCTCTTTGATCATAATATGATGTTGGTTTTTTGTTGGTAGGTGGGGTCGCTTCAGAGATATGAAGGTCAAGTTTGTTCTTTCAAATGGGATGCTATAGTTTTGTACTTATTTTCTGATAGCGGCTATAGAGACAAATCCAATGATGTGTAACAGTAAGGTCCTTGAAGGTCAGCGATGGTCACAAAGTTGGCATCAACGTCCATTTACAGAACTGGCAAACGAGCTGGCCACAACGCATCTCCTCCGTGTCCAATCCAACGGTTTGGGAATTGTCTCTGCAACTCATTTCTAGCCATCATGTTGATACCACATTCTTTTCCTTGCTCCTAAAGGTATTTCTTCCAACAACAGACCTAATGTTTCTTGCAGGAATGTAGTGTACTTCCTACTGTTAAGATTTCCTTTAATGTAATAGGGGCCTATAATTGTGTCCTCCAAAGTCCCACACCATACATTCACCGACCACGGTTTTTGGTGTGTAAATTGCCGCAACCAACATGGATTTTCAGTTGCCCAATAATGCGTGTTATGCAAATTATCATTTCCATGGTTCGTGAATGTAGCCTCGTCAGTAAATAAAATCAAATTAATAAATGTGTCATCCCTCTGAATCTGAAGTTGAGCCCATCGGCAGAATTCAATGCTACACATACGATCCGTACCAGTTAATTCTTGGTGGAGACTGATATGGTAAGGATGATATTTATGGTGATGCAGAACACGAACAACACTACTCTGGCTCATGCCAGATTCCCTTGCTATTTGATGCGAACTAACACAAGGATCTCGAACCATAGTGGCAAGAGTACCCATTTCCGTTTCCTCGTTAGTGACTTTCCTTTACCGGATACGTTTCCTATGTGTTAAAGATCCAGTTGTTGTCAATTTATCATACACATATTTAAATGTATGACATGTCGGGTGAGTACGTTGAGGATATCTTTCAGCGTATAAGTCCCTAACTCTCACTGAACTTTGTTGGCATTCTCTGTAAATGAGAAGCATATCGACTTGTTCTCCGAAGGAATACATCATTCACATTCACTTGATTCAATGATACTAGTCTTACCATTCCTATTATTGTTGTATTGCGAAGCTGTCGAATGGTGTTTACATGTCAATGACATATTATACGGATATGCTGTATTTGGTGAATATTTACTGTTTGCTTGATAGAAGAAAAAGAATTGTCAGAGCATGTGCTTCGATAAGTGCCAAAGTGATAAGGAATACCATTCAGTCCATGATAAGAAGATTACAGCACTGCATTGATACCAATGGTCATCATTTCGAACACCTTCTGTAAATGGACATTCATGCCACCTTTTTGACCTTCGTTGACCTTCAAAGACCTTACTGTTACACATCATTGGATTCGTGGTGAAAGTCGCTATCAGAAAATAAGTACCAAACTATAGCATCCCATTTTAAAAAACAAGTTGACCTTCATATCACTGACAAGACCCTACCTAGCAACAAAAACCAATGTTATCTTATGGTCCCCGTTGTCCCATGCAACATTTGTCCCACAAACGTTTCAGCTACTATCATACTTTAGGATTTATTATAGGTGGCAATAGTTAGTGAGTCACCCTGTATATTGTACAACACATATCTGAGGTTTTCAAATCTGCTACCTGAGAGAAGGTAAACAGTTTTTTCTGACCACTTCAACCCCACTCACTCCATCCCATCCTGTGTCATCTCCCCCACCCCCACCCCTCTCTCCACCCCCCACCCTCACTCGACACACATACATAGAATAGGTGAAGGGAGTATTTCAGTTTAATCCATTGTGACAGACAAAACAGTATGGAAATATCAAAGTGATTCTACTTGCCAATTGAGAAGATAATTGACTTTCAGTTGCAGAAATGAAGAATGATAAAAAGGAAAAGTGCCCCTGTTATAAAATGGGAACACAGTGGTGCATAAATTAAATGTTGTTAACTCACTGAACCATTAATTTAGCAGAAACTTATAGAAACAAGATTTTGTTTAGAAATAATCTAAGATCCATGCCTGATGAACGGAATGTTGTAAAAATTTGGTGTGAACAGCAGAGAAACAGAAGTGATCCAGAGAAGAAACTCCAAATAAGAGAAATGGAGCAAAAGGAACCGTATACAGAGTCTGTGGAAAGTGGTCCTACTGGTTAAGACACTGGAGTCATATGACAGACTGTGTGGTATTAAAATACATCCTAATTTCTGATCACCTTTACCTATGAAACCTGCAGCCGCAATGCTGTACCTGAACATACTGTAATATGAATAACATAATCTTCCTCTTTTAGAATTGATGTACCTACTGAACATTTGTTCTTTCATTGTTCATTTACAGACTGTAGCCAATTCTACATTCAATCCAGAAATTATACAATACAGTGAAATGTTTAGAAATAATGTGGTACTGCTGGGACGTGAATTTGTGGGCTGCATCCTAGAAGGTCCCGGACTTGTGCTCACAACGTCGGTTGATAGTCAGCAGAATGTGAGATGGGAACCTTGCCCACTTCCTACTAAAAGCTGTGAGTATTGATGATGTTCTGCTTTTCATATAATAATAATAATAATAATAAAGTATAGTATTCGTATCAGTTGCTACTTGCAACTTGACTGCTGAAGTAATGAAAATAGTATAATAGCAATGATATTTGATTGTGCGTGTTTTCACAGTGTCTAACATGAGGTGAAATAATATTGGAATTTTAGGGAAAGTAACTGCTCCTCCCTGTTGTTTGAAGATACACTAGGTGTTAAGAACCTTGGGAGGCCATTTCCAGGAATAAAGTCGGTTAAACATGTAAATAAAAGTAAAGAAATTGAAAAGAAGTTGAGAATGAATGTTTATAGTGAAATAGATGACAACTGTGATTGTGATATTACTAACAAATTATAATGTCTTCAAAGTTGCTCATTTTGTTAGGTGCCAGTCTTGGATGATAATTTTAGAAAATTAAGAAAAGTGAGCTAGTCAAATCACACACTATTATACTGATAGAGCACAGTTGTTTAGCAAAATGATTGCTCTTGAGCAACTTGATAGCGTTTATAAATAGTCAGAAGAAAGATGCAATAATCAGATGAGCAAAAATCGTTATATACATTATATAGTAGTGGATTGCTGTTAATTTAATCAGATTTTAGAACTAGTACTTTTTGGACATCACACATCAAAACTGCAATTTTTCTGGGGATTATAAATTTCATTGCTGAACTCGATGCTGTGTTTAACAATCTGCTTTTCAAGATTACTTTATTCTAAGTACTTCTTTTAAAAATCTTTTGTTTGATTTACTATCCTGTTTACTAGGTATTTTCCATGAACACGTAAGAAAGGCAATTAATGCTGTTGATTTTGTATGAGTCATCACAAGTGAGATAACTATATTTTTGCTCTACAGGGAACCTCTTCAGTGCAAATTTATTGAGGTCTGAAAAGTTTTTTGAGTATGCAACTCAGTTCCTGCACATGTTGCTGCAGAGCTCTGGCGCACATGGCTTGGCATGCACTAGGATTCTCTGCTGGAGAAGGGTGGGGTGTGCAGCTGATCAGGTTTACAAGAACTTCTTTATTGCAGCTTGTTTACAATCATTGGCGTGGGACTACAAGTAACAATGGTGAGCGAGGTGAACATCGTGTTGTTTTCCGGTGTGACAGCCCCTGGCTGCTGATTGCATGCCCCTACTACTGCTGCTGCATCACCATTTTGTCAGACTCCCCAGTAAGAGATGGTGTGGCTGGTGACAGTTGCTGCGAGGATGTAAGGTTGCTTCATGCTCCAGTGCCCAAAATGATGAGCTCTTCTGTTATTGATACCCCGGTGAGTGGAGGGATATTTGGACCCACACGTCGTACTCCCGGGACAGCGGCGAAGTGCGGGGCTGCCATAGGATCTAGGTGCCTAGGCGACAGGCTGCAGCTTATGTCCTGGTAGTGGTAGAGGCAACGGCATCATTGGCACAGTGCTGAGCAGCACAGGCTAGGCATCATGTAACTATCCAATTTTTTAAATGCTGATGGGCTGGTTCAGGAGAGGTTAAATGCTGCTGCTGCTTCTACTCACTAATTTTGTGTCCTGCCGAATTATCTGGAATGAAGGCAATGACTGGCAGTTAAAACTGGCAAAGGGTTTGTTGGTATGTCTTCTTGGTGACTGGCCTGGTTTTGTCACACTATGTGGGAATATTAGTGTAATAATGAACGATGTATTGCAGCGGTGCACAGGATGTTGTTGCTATAATAATTCAACAAGACCGATGCAATGTTGCGAGGCAGATTAGCTTGCTGAAACAGTGAACTCAGCTGTACTGGTCATACTCGTGCAGCAAGGGGCAAAGCGGATGTCTACACTGACAGTGGCAGTGTTGTTTTACGATATGTGGCAATAGTGTTACATATGCTCAACAAACACGCCACTGCTGGTTGTAAGTGCTGGGCATTTTTGTAACAAAATTATTCTTAGTCTTGCAGCCCTACCAGGATGATGCAGTTGTGCCGGGCAAGTTCCCTGTATTTAGTGCCACGGCACAGCTGGCAATCCCAGGTCAACACGAGCAGCACAGATGACTCCGGCCAAGGGGCAACTGTTGCCCCATCTCTCCTCGCACACCAGCCTTCTCTCCACCCACACCAGCCATTTTTCACCATTACAGGGCAGACATCTCATCGTGGTGGGTATCCACCACTTTGACGCATCTGGGTGACATTCAGGATCATAGCAGATACGCAATCAAGAAGCACATTGCTGGCACCAAAATGTGCAGCTGTCTTATGTAATGAGGCCACTGGTGCTAGATGGAGTATTTGCGTCAGCATTGAGGGGCACACAAGCAGCAAGTGTAGCAGAATATGGCCAACTGGCCACTGACCCGGAGTATCAGTCAGCACAAATGCTTCAATAAAAATTTTTTAAATTTGCAGCTGCCTTCCTCTGGAGCCGCCTCAACTCCCACCTCTCCTCCACTACCCACTCATGCTATCTTGGCTCATAGTCATCCCTTCCTGCTCTGGGGGCACTATAGTTTGGTGTCAGAATCTGTGACAGCATCTTCACTCAGCATATTGTCTGGACCATGACTGTCAGTGCTGACATAGCATGACCATTCATGCAGTTGCTAAGGAAGGCTGTGAAATTCAGGTGGACAGAAGAGTGTCAGGGTGCGTTTGAAGAATTAAAGAGAGACATTACCAGACTTTCAGAGGGATTTTATCATTTTGTGTTGCACATGTGATCATGCTTTTTGTTGTGTCTAGGAATTCTGCATACTCGATTTGCTGGACAAACAATCAAACAACTTGTATTTATGAGTTTCATTATAACCAGACAAATACAAATACTTAACTTTGATAGATGTGTTGCAAGCAAAGGGCGAGATACAAAATAATCAGTCTTCTTCAGAACAGACAAACACAAGTCTGTGCTGTGTGGAGATAACTAATGAAGAGGCTATGATGAGTCGGCTAACGAAGTGGCTAATGTTGAAGCTGCTATTGAAATCGGGCGTGACACTTATGTCCTCTTCACCTAGGAGCTGCTGCTGTTGCGTTGTCATCCTGGAGGAAGGTCGGTTAGCATGCGATTGGCTGACCTCTTTTCACAGCCATCTCTTCTCTGTTGTTCCCATCTGGCATGCCGTCAGTGACTTTACGCCGTAACATTCCTCCCCCCAAAGCGATGGACCGTCATATATGGAGCATGACAACGGGGGAAGAGGCTCTGATGGACCAGAAGCTGTGGCTGCAGGGGACATCAGACTTCCGGTCATACCCCGCCATACAGCCTTTGCTCTAGTGGAAACGCCACCCGGAAAATGCCAAGAAGGGTACACGTCTACCTCCTGAGGCCCGTAGCAAGCAGTAGAAGGCTCCGTCTCCATGGGGTTGTCCCTCGGTGTCGTGATGACACCCTCTGGCAGCTGCTGTGGCCACACTGTCCTCGGGATCCGTGAATCTGGGGGAAGGGATACAGAAGGATCACCGTGCACATGCCAGTGGCGAATTTGAGTGTAACGTCAGTGCTGGAATCCATCTGGGTCTGAAATGAGATACATGCATGCGCCAAGTCGACAAAGGATCTTCCCTCATGCCCACCGTCTGCTGCTGTTAAAAACCCTGAAAAACACAATATCATGTGGCGTGAAACATTACTTGTGGCCTTCATTTGGCTCTGGATGCTGAGGAGGATGGAGCAGGTGGAGCAGTGCCTGATGGCGGTGGTTGTGAAGCAGTTCTGCCGCCGAAGGTCCATCTCGTGGATGTGAATGATAGGAGGTGAGAAACAGTTGCAATGCTTGATCCATGGTGTGTGCAGTGCGAAGTTTGGCCATCTGCTGCTTGAAGGTTCTGAAAAACATTCTGCTTCGCCGTTCGACTGTTTATGGAATGGTGCACTCATTAGATGCTGTATGCCATTGCGCTCACAGAATCTTTCCAATTCATTTGATATGAACTGAGGGCCGTTGTCTGACACTATGACTTCAGGCAAACGTTCAAAGCAAAAAATAGAGGACAACACCTGAACTGTGTGACTTGATGTTGTCAAGTTCATTGGCACTTCAAAAGGAAACTTGCCATAAGAGTCTACCACAATCAACCAACGAATGTTCCAAAAAGTTCCTGCAAAGTCTACGTGCACATGTTGCCATGGTGATTGCGACTTAGGCCAAGCAGAGAATTTTTGTGGCGGAGCAGACTCATTTTCCCCACATGTGTGACACTGTGATGTCATCTGTTCTATTTGGGTGTCCATACCCTGTACAATACAGTGGAAATGAAGTACGGCATTGTGGGCCGGGAGTCCCCCATTCGGGGAAGTTTGGCTGCCGAGGGCAAGGACTTATTGCATTGGACACCACATTGGGTGACTTGTGCGTCGAAGATGGGGATGAAATGATGATGAGGACAACACAACACCCAGTCCCTGAGTGGAGAAAATCTCCTGCCCCAGCTGAGAATCAAACCTGGGCCCCTTGTCATGGCATACCGCCGCACTGACCACTCAGCTAACGGGGGTGGATGCCCAGTACAATGTCGACATGCTAACTGTTTCATACAAACAAATACCCCAGTGTCCTTGGTCACGTAACTGCAGCACTTCTTTTTGCAAAGCTTTGGGTATCAACACACATGACTGTCCACTGTCATTTTGAACAAGAGTCACACCATGCTGTATAGCGAGGCCATGCCAATGTGCAGAGTATCGGCGCATTTCAGAGTTCTTTATGCTATGCATTGAGCAAGGCCAAGATGTGTGAACATTTTTTAGCAAAATGTTCAAATCTGAATCAGCTTCCATAGCATGTGTAATTTTCCTATAGTTCAGAGGAAATGATTGAAGCAATTCAGAATTGTGAGCATTGATGTGACAACAAGATACAGCAGGAGTGTCAGAGTCTGTATAAGGGCCAATCGGAAGACATGAAAGTGCGTCCTCATTTCCATGTTGAGCTGTTGGACGATACACACACTCGTACTAAATATTGAGACAACAACAAAGCCCATCTTTGCAATTTTTTGGGCAGTTCATTCAGGAACTGGCTTCATCAGATGAAATAAGGACTGCAGTGGCTTGTGATCCATTACTAATTAGAATTTTCTGCCATACAAATAGTGGTGGAATTTGGTGACACCATACACAATAGCCACTGCCTCTTTCTGTATTTGTGAATAGTTACACTGAGCTTTGGACAACACTTTTGATGCGGAAGCAATAGGCCTGTCTTTATCACCAATTCTGTGTGAAAGCACTGCACCAATTCCATAAGAGGAAGCCTCAACTCCCAATATAACTGGTTTGTCAGGATCAAAGTGAATTAAGCATCGATCACTGAGCAATCCATCTTTAAGTTTTTGAAAAGCTTCTTGGCACTCGTCTGCCCAAACAAAGGGGACATTATTGTGACACAAGCGATGCAATGGGGCTGTGATTTGTGCAGCATTCGGTATGAACTGAATATAATAGTTCATTTTCCCTAAGACCGACTGCAATTCTGTGGCATTGCAAGGAACTGGCAGGTCACATAGCGCTAACAAATGTGACTGAAAAGGATGTACACCTTGACTGTTTATTACATGACCAAGATACTACAGCTCAGGTTTAAAAAACTCACTCTTGTCCAATCTACACTTTAGTCCTGCTCAGATAACACACGAAACAAAGCTCGCAAATTTGCAATGTGTTCTTCAGGTGTACAACCTGCTACGACAATGTCGTCCATATAGTTTGAAAAGTTTGGTACTTCAGCAGTCAGCTGTTCCAAATACCATTGGAAAATGGCGGGTGCGGAAGCACTACCAAAAGGGCAATACAAATATTAAAAACAAGCCCAAATAAGTGTTCACAACACACATGGCTTGAGATTCTTCATCTAATGGAATTTGAAAATATGCGTCACGCAAATCAATTTCTGAAAAGTAACGACCAGTGCCTAATCTGTCCATGGGATCCTGTGGGTGTGGAAATGGATAAGTATCAACCACAGTTTGTGGGTTGACTGTAGACTGAAAGTCAGCACAGAGTCGAATGCAACCTGAAAGTTTGGGGAGCAAATCCAGTGGACTTGCCCATCGACTTGCTTGTATGGGTGCAATAGCTCTGCTATCTTGCAGTTCTTTAAGTTCAGCAGCCACTTTGTCCTAAAATGCAATGGTAACAGTTCCGATGTGGCAAAATTTCAGCTGAGCATTGTCTTTCATAGTAATATGTGCAACAAAATTGTTAGCCTTGCCTAAACCTTCAGAAAAGAGTTCAGGGAATTCTTTCCGCAAGCCAGCTGCACTGTCTTTGGCATTGAATGCAGTCGCTGACAACACATTGTCCCGAATTTGAAAGCCAAATGAATCGAGGCCAAGTATGTTCTCACAATTGCGTGATTCAAGCACAGTGAAAGGTCCAGTTTGCATATGAGAGTGATATGCAGCAGGCAAAGTACATTTTCCAAGAACGGGAATGTCTTGTCCATTATAAGCTGGCAGGTGCATGCTAGTTCTGATTACATGAGCCTTGTTACTAGATTTTTGTGAGTGGGTAGAATTCTTCTGTTTGTTCCATTGCAAACATACAGATTGTACGTGACCTTTCTTGTCTCAAGCGTAACACTGTGCTTGTCTGAACGGGCAGTCTTGGCATTTGTGCCGTGAATAGCACCGAGGGTATGACTTAATTCTGTTCACTGATGTAGCTTCCTGTTTAGAGAACTGTTTACACAGCTTGATGTGTGTGTGCTGTTGCTGCCTACTACAATGGTCGTGAGCAAGGGGAGACTCAACTCAGTAGATTGGTGGCTGTTCAAATTGATCGGCCACTATGGCACGTGAATCATACTGATCTACGAGTTGCACTACATGATGAAATGATGGATCTGACTGCTTCAGAATCTGTTCTTTAAGGTTGACATCAGCTACATTGTACACGATTGCGTCACTCAGCAAAACATCTGAATATAAAGCACCACAAGCGCATTTGAATTTGCATTTCCTTGTCATACTCTGCTAATCTGTTACCCACTCACGATAAGTTTGTTACAACTTTTTCTTGCAATAAAAGAATTGGTGCCTAGCTGCCACCACATTCACTTGTTGGTCATAATAGTTAGTTAGAAAACTGACAACCTGATCATAGGAAAGTCCACTCAGAGTGGTGTTAGGGAGCAATTTCTGAATGAGGCGAAAGACTGCACTTCCTACCGTTGACAAAAAGTAATGTAGTTTCACAGTACCTGATACTTTGTGAACAATGATGCGGGCTTCATACTGTTGCAACCACTCGAGCCATTCCTTTTCTTTTTCATTAAAACTGACAAAAAGGTGGTATGGCGCTCGAAGCTACAGTGGTTGCGTGTTGGTCGGTTGGGAATGCTGCATGGGTCGCTTGGTTTGCCAGTAACTGCTGTACCCTGTTTAGAGAGGTTGCAATCTCCTGCGTCTGAAACTGAAACACGTGTGTTAGCTGCGTTGCATCTATCGCTTGCTTCTGAGGTGGGAGAAATGGGTGGCTCATTTTGGAGTAGGCAAATGCAATAAACAGACAATGCAAGCAAAAAAATAAGCACACAAGCAAAGAAAATTACTGCAACACCCACCTGAAAACACTGAATAGGAAAAACACTATAAGAGACACTGTTAAAACATGTAAACGCACCCTTGCGAAGAAAAGACAAGGTAGAACTAAGGCACCAGCAAAACACAAAATCCCACGACAAAACAAAACAGAGACAATCTGTGGAAGTTAGTGGCTCAGGGTTCAAAACCTTAACAGGTTGTCGCTATGTTCTGCCTCCTATATCATTGGCACCATGTTATTCAGACATCTTCGTTTGCATGTTGTTGTGTCTAGGAATCCTGCATACAGAGTTTGCTAGACAATCAATCAAATAACTCGTGTTAAGGAGTTTTATTGTAACAAGACAAATACAAATACTTAATTTTGATAGATGTGCCACAAGCAAAGGATGACATACAAAATAATCACTCTTCTTTAGAATAGACAAACATAAGTCTGTGCTATGTAGAGATAGCTAATGAAGATGATACGATGTGTTGGCTAATGAAGTGGCTAACGTTGAAGCTGCTATCGAAGTGGGGTGCCACCAGTTGGGCGCGGCACTTATGTCCTCTTCACCTAGGGGCTGCTGCTGTCACGTTGTTGAGCTGGAGGGAGCTCGGTCAGTGTGCGATTGGCTGACCTCTTCTAACAGCTGTCTCTTCTCTGTTGTTCCTGACTGGCGTGCCGGCACTGCCTTTATGCCGTAACACTTTTGGGTGTATTTTAAGCCAGAATATTAATAGAGAAGAGTATCCTGTAGCCCACACATTAAAGACAGCTGGATGCAATGGAGAAGAACTTTGATGATATAGACTGAGACGCTGAGCCTCATTTATGGTGTCATGTATTTTAGATATTATCTTTACAGGAAAAACTTTCAAGTAGTGACTGACCACACTGGTCTTAAAGTGTTATTGGGACTGAAGGACCTGTCTAGCAGGCTGACAAGATGGGCTCTGTGACTTAGCGAATTTGACGACGAGAAAGCTCTCAAACTTGGAAAAAAACATGGGTGATGCAGGCACATTAAGCAGGAAAGCAGTGGTGCTGAAAATTCTGGGTCATGGTCTTGTGGAGTGCTGACAGTGACTAAATAGTACAGGATGCAGTCGCAGTTTAGCACATGTGACACACTGTTGTGCAAGGAAACAAGGCTAGGGCCTTGGCTAGTAGGACCAGCAAAGCTTAAAGGGGGATTTTAAAGGAAGCACAGGATCATGTCTTATCTGATCGTGGAGGGGCAGATCAACAAATGAGAGAGTGGCCGAGAGATACTGGTGGAGATCAGATGTGGATCAATATGTGAGGAAGTGCGTACAGTGTGCACAGTGAGCTGACTTGAATTGTGAGTGAGTGCCATTACAGAGGCTACTGGAAGGATCAAAACAATTTGAAATGCTTGGAATTGGCGTATTAGGACTGTTCAGTCATATGGCAGCTGTAAACCGAGTCATATTAACAGTAATAGAGCACTTTTCGTAGCATGTGGATATGGTTGCCATGCCGAACCAGCAGGCAGTGACAGTTGCTTAAGCAATGGTTAACGACTAAATGTTGAAGTTTGGAGTACCAGTTATGATAATTATGGACAGGGTACGAATTTCATATTGGACTTACTGAAGGCGCTGTGTCAGTTATTGCATCCACAGGCCAATGGTAGAATGGAACAAGAACAGTTCGGAAAATCTTAAGTTACTATGTGAAAGCACATCATAGTGACTGGGATACATATCTGAGGTATGTCTTGTCAGTGTATAATTCAGAAGTATACACAAGCACTGGATTGTCTTTGTACAGGGTGGTGTATTGTCAGAAAATGCTACCACAGTTTGATTTGAATAAGGCAAAGAAAGGTAAATATGGATAGTCAGTACTTGGCTTTGCAAAAACAGCATGGGAAGTACGGAAACAAGTACAGAAGGTGAATACAAAGGCATTAGAGAAGCAGGGGGAATCACTGAAACGTACAGCAAGTTTACTGTGGTATAACGTTGGACAGTGAGTGATGTTATTCAGTCATTACACACTGGAAGGAAAGACTAAGAAGTTCATCACAGGGTACCAAGGATCCAATCAGGTGGTGGAGACTATTTCACCAGTCAGTGTGAAGCTTCAAGTGCCAACAGTTATGACGATAGTACATGTAGGGTGTCTACAACCTTTTGGAGTAATCCAGAGTTGATTCCAGGAGTCTCAAGGATGGAGCTGGCGAAGAATACGAGGAGAAGGGACTGGAGGAAGAGACAAGAGGGTGTGGTTGAACCTGGGCACAAAGTACTATATTTGTTAAGATGAAGCAAGTGGGAGGTGTTTGTCGAGGAATTCTTTTTTTATGTATGTTACATATGTGTAGGATGTAGTGAATAAGTTATGTAAGTGTAAAGATTTTTTTAATGGGCTTGCTAATGGCAGCAGCATTCTGAAAAGGGAGGAAGGGAGAGATTTGTTTTTGTCCTCAGATTGTAATACATCAAAGGCAGTATTGCATTTCGTTGGCTGGATTGGGGCAGAGGCATTGCAGAACCAGCACCTGAAAGGAGGCAATAGCATGTGATGGTTACTGGCCATTGGTGGATGTTGAAGATGGTTATTAACACATGGGAAATTTGGAACAAGGTGAGCAGGGTGGAAGAAGCATTCAGTGGATTTTGGCAAAATGCCAAGAGCATTGGGATACTCAAGGAAGTGTAAGAGGAATGTGGTAAACTGCATAGATGCTATAGGCATTTGTGCGTACAAAGGAGATAGGTAGTGGAAGCCACATACACAGTGGAAGAGAGCATGGTTGTATGCCAGGGGTAAAATTTTGAAAACATTTTTGGAACAGCAGACAGGTGATACTTAAGAATTAAATGAAGCTGTAGAAGCAGAAAGAGAGTTTGTAGATGGAAGTAAGTGGGCACAGAAGAGTTGCAAGCTACACAGATAGGAAATTTTGAGAGTGGAGAGCTTAACAACACAAGGCTGTTACAGTAATTAGTGGGTAGATTAATGGATTATTCTAGGGCATCTGAGGACACAGTGAAATGGAATTTGGTAGTGCTAGAAGGATGGGTAGAAGTAATGGACAAGGGAGTTGTTATGACAAGGATATTAAAAGCATTAGCAGATAGTGTATGTGATGTACAAGATTTGGGAAATGCTGAGGAAGCAGAGGCTGTTGCACTCTCAGTTCAAAAGAGAACATGCAAATGATACCAAACAAAGGTTAGTAGACGTTAATGCATCTGTGAAAAGAACTGTGCGTGAAGCATTAACTACTTCCTCCATCATACCATAGCAAAAGATATGGCAGAGAACCTGAGAAAGTACTGGTCCTATGTAAAATTGCAGAGTGGATCTAAGGCTTCCATCCAATCACTTGTTGAACAGTCTGGTGTGGCAGTCGAAGATAGCAAAACAAAAGCCAAAGTTTTAAATTTCACGTTTTACAAGTCATTCGTGCTGGAGAATCGTTCAAACATATCGTAGTTTGACAATGAAACAGACTCCTGTTTGGATGACATAGTAATAAGCATCCCTGGCTCAAAGAAACAGCTGAAAGAATTTGAAGACGAACCAGGTCCAGATGGACTCCTAATTCGGTTTTTCAAAGAGTACTTTACAGCCTTGGCCCTTCACCTAGTTTGCATTTATTGTGAATCTCTTGCCCAGTGCAAAGTCCTGAGTGACTGAAAGAAAGCACACATGACTCCTGTATATAAGAAAGGCAAAAGAATGTGAACCCACAAAATTACAGACCAATGTCCTTAACAACAGTTTGCTGCAGAATCCTTGAACATATTCTCACTTCAAACGTTTTGAATTTTCTGGAGACCAAGAAGCTTATGTCCACGAATCAGCTTGGTTTTAGAAAGCACCACTTGTGCAAAACTCAGGTTGCCCTTTTCTCACATGGTATACTGCGAACTATGGATGAAGGACAGCAGGCAGATTCCATATTTCTAGATTTCCAGAAGGCGTTTGACACAGTGTCCCATTGCAGGCTGTTAAAGTACAAGTATACGGAATAAGTTCACAGATATTGGAGTGGCTCAAAGACTTCTTAAGCTGTTGAACCATGTATGTTTTCCTCAATGGTGAGTGTTCATCAGACACAAGGATATCATCAGCAGTATCCCAGGGAAGTGTAATAGGAGTGCTATTATTCTATGTATACTTAAATGATTTGGTACACAGGGTGGGCAGCAATCTGTGGTTGTTTGCTGATGATGCTATGGTGTGCAGTATGGCGTCAAAAGTTGAGTGACTGTAGGAGGATACAAGATGACAGACAAATTTCTAGTTGGTGTGATGAATGGCAGCTGGCTCTAAATGTAGAAAAATGAAAGTCAGTGAAGATGAGCAGGAAAAACAAACCTGTAATCGGATACAGTATTATTAGTGTCTTGCTTAACACAGTCACATCAATAAATATCTGAGCATAATGTTGCAAAGCAATGTGAAATGGAACAAGCATGTGAGAAGTGTGATAGGGAAGGCAAATGGTCAGATTCAGTTTATTGGGAGAATTTAGGGAAAGTGTGGTTCACCTGTAAGGGAGACTGCATGTAGGACACTAGTGTGACCTGCTCTTGATTACTGCTTGACTGTTTGTGATCCATACTGGGATGGATTGCAGGAAGACATCATATCAATTTAAAGGTGGGCTGCTAGATTTGTTACTGGTATGTTTGAACAATCGGAAACTCAAATGGGAATTCCTGGAGGGATGGGGACATTATTTTCAAGAAACACTATTGAGAAAATTAAGAGAGGTGACATTTGAAGCTAACTGCAGAACGATTCTACTGCCTCCAACATACATTGCATGTAAGGACTACAAAGAGATATTAGGCTCATGTGGAGGCATATAGCCAGTCGTTTTTCCCCCCCTCTCTCTATTTGCAAGTTGAACAGGAAAAGAAATGACTAGTAGTGGTCTGGCGTACCCTCTGCCATGCGCCATACAGTGTATTGCAAAGTGCCTATGTAGATGTAGATGTAGATGTAGTGCAAGAAGCCCTAAATTATGCATTGCATGGACAACCGAGTGTTAATCTTTTGTCACATGAATGATACTTGTTACAGAAATTGTGGAACAAGCTACCATAAGAGTTAATTCTAACTATGGAACCTAGTAGGCAAAACCTACCCTTGTACCACCACATAGCATCAGTAGAAGTAAAAACTGACTGAATACGGTTGTATATTCTAGTTTGATTTCCGGTAATAGGAGGATGTGGACATACCCAGTGAAGTGAGGAGTTCTTGGAAAGTTTATGCATCTTCCACCAGATATTATCAATTTTGGAAGATGGTAGCAGGCATGTAATAATGATGGAGAAGGAACTGCAACATTGTCAAGGTCGCAGTGTGTCTGACCAGGGTAATACAAACCAGCCATACCATATTCACGGTAAAATTGTTCTTAGCCAGATGTAGGGGGACTAGAGTGTCTGAAAAACCAGACTGCATTTCCAGCTAGTGGGGGTTATCATTGGATTTACTCCACTTATTATGACATGGTGATAGTGGTGAATTGTTACAAGCAGGTGAAGCTCATGGAAGCCAGATGGATTGAACTTAGGGGAAGTGGGTTATTAATCATTGGGACTACATAACAAGGCCAATCTTCCTTGTACCAGCCACAATTACAGGAATCAAGCTAGTGAACATATCACACCCACAATTGTATTGACCGGATATACCTTTGGAATTATTGCCAGCATCAGTATAACATTTAAAAATCAATCTCTAGAATCTGACTCGATACATTTCCTGGATCAATTCATTGCCACACAGGAAGGGTGCAGTTCAGCCAAGCAATTAACGCAGTGTGTAAGAGCAGTTCAGAGGAGGATGATGACAACGATGCACGACAATGATTTTGGGTGCTTCAATACCAAGTTCCACAGTGGCTTTAACTCTGCTGTGTGTAGCTTTAATCTTTTGTGGCAGGGAGCTGATCATTGGCATAAATGACCAGTAGTCCGGATTACAATAGACTGGATCCCTAGAGCATTAGAGAGAGAGAGAGAGAGAGAGAGAGAGAGAGAGAGAGATATTTTAATGTGAATGTGGAGTGTAGCATTGTAGTGTGAATGCAGAAAGGATGTAAATTTAGTATTAAGAGGAAAGGAAACAATGAGGCATGCTGTGAAAGGTAAACTGCCAGAAGTGCAAAACAGGTGTGATAAATAGACTCGTAAGAAAGTAGCAATAAGCAGCATAGTAAGAAAGACTGGATGCATTGGCTAACACATGTAGACTCTCTGTATTTTGTATGAACATGTAGTATAATAAGGAACTGGATTTAAGGTTGACTCGACAGATGGGTGCTTGTTCATAGAGGGGTGGGGGGAATGTAGCATACCAACCATATATACCAAGCTCTTTATGTTGTCACTGTAATAATTCAACAAGGCGCAATGTAGTGAGGCAGGTTAGCAAGTTAGACAGCGTTCTCAGCAGTACTACACAAACTCGTGCAGCAAGCGGCTAGGTTGATTTCCACACTAATAATGGCAGTGGTGTTTTAGGCTAAGTGACTGGCAGTGTCACCTATGCATAACAAGCATGCTGCTGCCGTCTACAAGTACTTGGAAGTTTTGTAACAAAATTATTCTTAGTCACGCAGCCCTACCAGGGTTATGAGTATGTGCCGGACGTGATCTCCACATGGACCTGCCAGTAGAAGTCTCCAGTTCAAGGCCACGGCAGGGCAACAGTTCTATGCTCTAACTCTCTCCCTGGACTTAGTACCATGGTGCAACTGGCCATCCCAAGTCAACACCAGCAGCACAGCCAACTCCTGTCCAGGGGGCAGTGGGTCACTCCCTGTGCACATTAGCAGACTTCTGCCTTCACAGATTGGGCATCTCATTGTGGTGGGCATCTACCACTGTGACGCAGCGGGGCATCACTTGCGGCAGTAGCATATATGCCATCATTGAATACGTGCTGCTGGCACGGAAACTGCACAGCTGGTTTATGTAAAGACACCCATAGTGTCACCTTTGTCGTTTGCACCATGTACACTTCCTGTCTGACTCCACTAGTACATGGCTGTACATGGAGGCCCGTGTTCCTGGTTTACTTTGCTTCTTGTAGGTGCTGTTATGACTGATTTGAATCCATAGATTGAAAGTTGGTAGACTGGGATTTGAGCTACTTTTAGTTGGAGTTAGTAGTATAAGGTTCTTACTATTGCAAAAATCTTACATGCAGCTGATGTTGAAGGTTCCTATAACAATTAGTCATTTCTGATGTTCATTACGGTACTTTTGTACATGATCTAAAAGATGTTTCATTGATTTGTGGCCATTTTGCACAACTAGCACCTGATCTAGGGAGCAAAGCAGAGTCGCCTCGTATGTGTGATTTATGTAAGTTAGATTTTCCACGGGTACAATTTTGAGGGTTTGATTGGACACACAAATCAAGGTGTGTTTTATATTCAAGGTGATGGTTGCTGTTACGGTGTCCGGATACGTCACATTGTGTTCCCTTGATTCACAACTCCTGATCTTTTAGTTCTGTTTGCTGTGTCCCACTTTGTTGACCTTGCTCATAACAAGTACAAATAATGACTGTTCAGTTTGCTACAGAGCATAACCAGTTGAAGCCAAGTCTTCTAAAAATTCTGTTTTGTCTGTAATTATTTCTTTTTGCACTCTGTCACAGATTCTTGTAGGTGAAACAAGATAAACTCACATGACTTAGGAATGGAATATATCTGTTTTGCAGGACAGATGGTGATTGGCATGGCGCAGCAGTGTAGTAATTCCTGCATGGATAACAGGACATGGGACTGCCTTTTCAGTGCCACCAGTAGCATTTCGTGCACTATTAACTGTACAAATTCGTTTTAAAACTTTCTATACCATGGGGTATGCATGAAGATTGTAACACTCAAATCTAAAGTACTTACAAGTTAATGATATTTGAATTTGAATTTCCAAGTGGGAGCCCACTTGTGAACTGGTAATGGTGGTCATATGGTAGTATAGTGATTAAAATTTTTCCCTTACTGCTTTCAGTAATTCTAATGGTACAGGTAATTCTGTTTGGATTTTACATAATCCTTCCAGGAATTGATCTGGTGGTAGCAGTATTGGTGTTAAATGCCCGTTAGCAGTGTGTAACAAGGCGTACTGTAGTTCCGTGGTCTTTATGCGTGCATCAGTAATACTACTGGCAAGACTGTGGAGTAATTCTGCAATCATTAATTGAATGTCAGTGTTATCCAGATCATCCCTAAGTATGCCGAATTTGTGATTAGTTGTATCTGCTGCTGCCTGAATGTGGAACATTAGCATTGCAGCAAAGGCATGCAGCTGTCTTTTTCCAGGCTGGTGAGCTGGGTAGTGTGCAAATCCACTGTTTTCCGGTTGCCATTTACATCTGCCTATACTTGTAGTAAAGCTACAGTGTTAAACATGGCTGTTATTCAGCAACTGTATACTAGTTTCAGCATAGGATTGTACAGCAAACTGTTTGCACATAACTAGGTACATTGACATAGGTTTCAACACCTACTACGGGTGTCTTCATCAAAATGAAATTTTGATAAATCCTATAAAATAATACATCAAAAATTAAGGATGACAAAAAACACATTAACCAAGATGACAATTTTCATGATATACAAAGGTTACTTACACAAAATTATATTCCTAAAAAGCAATGTTAAGAAATTAGAGCAGCTATGCTCAAGTTAGAAGTGAAATAAAATGTTCTAACCTTTGCCACATGTGCCCAGCTGGGAACAATATCGGACTGATCGGCCTAGTGGCTTACATTGCTGCTATGAAAACAGCCTATCAGGCGCAGACAGTGACTTGTGCTCATTTGAAACATTGTAACAGAAATAACTGAAAAAAATGACAGTTAATTTTAAAAACAAAATATAAAATATATTGTAATATTATTGTAATACTTTATTAATCCAGAATGAAATTTTTCACTCTGCAGTGGAGTGTACACTGATATGAAACTTATTTGCCTTTTGGGAGCAAGTGCCCTACCATCTGAGCTACCCAAGCACGACTCACGATCTGTCCTCATAGCATTAATTCTGCCAGTAGGGTAGGAGACAAGGTATTGGCGGAATTAACACTGTGAGAATGGGTCGTGAGTCGTGCTTGGGTAGCTCAGATGGTAGAGCACTTGCCCGCGAAAGGCAAATGTCCCGAGTTCGAGTCTTGGTCCGGCACACAGTTTTAATCTGCCAGGAAGTTAATTATCAGCACACACTCTGCTGCAGAGTGAAAAATTTTGTTCTGGAACATCCCCCAGGCTGTCCAAAGCTATGTCTCCGCAATATCCTTTCTTCCAGGTGTGCTAGTTCTGAAAGGTTCGCAGGAGGGCTTCTGTGAAATTTGGAAGGTAGAAGACTAGGCACTGACAGAATTATCACTGTGAGGACAGGTCATAAGTCATGCTTGGGTAGCTCAGATGGTAGACCAATTGCCCGTGAAAGGCAAATGTCCTGAGTTCGAGTCTCGGTCCGGCACATAGTTTTAATCTGCCAGGAAGTTTCATACTTTATTAATATTTTATGTTCCTGTATTAGCTATTCCAAAAACTGTTTTCATAATTTGAGTGCCTGCATCTTGCCAGCCTCTTTTTCATCACACTTGCTGAACTAGCTCCATAGTCTGACATAGCTGTGCTAATGGTTGTACAAAAGCTGACCGCAGAAGCTGATGCTCTTCCTATGTGTCGTTGAACCTTGCCTGGTTATTTATCATGAGTTGTAATTTGCCAAATGTCTTCTAACCTTTGAATTTCACTCTCTAGTGCCCAAATATTGCAATCTAATCTTATGGTCCCTTGGTGATTTGACATTATCACGTCCAGTTGTCTTGTGAACAATGCACCACCTGTTAGAGAACATACCCTGCATGAGCATAGTAGACTTGGTATGATGAAGCTTCTCGTGTTCCTTTTTCCTTTGAACCAGAGCCCTATGCTTGGTGCTAGAACTGATTCTTTTTGTCCTGTGTAGAACCATGTGCCCTAAAGGAAGGGGAAATCCTGTTGTTATTTTATTCTTGCTTGTGGGTTAAGTGGTTGTTGGGATAACTTAGAATTGTTTTGTTCCTCTTGCCTAAGTTCTCCCTTCCTTACCTTTTCCTAGACTCTCCCCTCCCCACTTCTGAAGACACTGCTGACAATGGAAACTTCACCTCTTAAATTCCCTTAAAAGGATGAATATTACTTATAGGAACAGTCATGTGGCAAGTTGAAAGTTGCAGTTTGATGTTAACAGATGACATCATTTCTGTGCACATGTAAGGGCCGCTGATAACATATCACATACTGTCTTGTCTTTCCTTTTGGTACATATGAATTGGTGATCATAACCCATTGGCTTACATGATACTGCTTTCTTATTATGGATTCTGTCGTGTTGTTCCAGAACTTTGGTGTTCATCTTTTTCACCTGTCACTAAACACTTTTTAGAGAAATTTTATCACTGACTAAATATTACTTCCTGGGGGATGCTTACATAACTGAAAAGAGGAGGCATCTTGTGGCAGAAAACTACCTCGTAAGGGGATAGCCCTGTGCTTTTGTGGATATTCAGATTATATGCTCCTGTGACATATGCAAGTAGTGTGTCCCAGTTATTGTGCTGTGATTTAACATTTTTGCAATCATATGATGAATCCTCTCTTTTCAACTGTTTGCCAGTGGATATAAAGAACAGTCTGAGCTTTTGTAATGTGCGGTAACCAACACAAGTGCTTCATTAAATTAGACATAAAATTTGTGCCTTGGTCAGTTATTATTGTTTCAGGTGTTTTGAATTTTAGTATCCAATGGTTCAGCATTGCATGTGCTACTGTTTCTGCCTGCTACTTGGGTAGGGCTCTCATAGAAGCGAAACATGAAAAATGATTGATTATTGTTAATACATAATGGGTACCTTCTGGTGTTTGCACAGATGGCCTGAGAATATCCATCCCAATAATTTGGAATGGTTTATCTTTCTACTGGTAAACATTGTGACATAATCCTTTGGTGAATAAGCTTTGTCCATTGTACTCATTTTTGACGTAATGATAGACGTCTTGTCTGTGTGTTACCCACCAGTAATTTTGTGCTACTCTGTGTTCTGATGCATGTTGACCAGTGTGTCCTGCTAGAATCGAATCGTGGGCTTGCATCGGTGCCTATGTCCTGACTCAAAATGCAACCTAAGGCAAAATTGCTGAATTCATACAACAGTATAGACTGTTTCTGGTAATCTGGATAGGCAAGAACTGACTATACATTAGTAAATCTTTTAGTTTTAGGAATGCTGCTTCATTATCTGGTGAGAAATGAAACTTTATTCCTTCCCTTAACAACTGTGTGAATGGTCTCACAATTTCAGTGCATTTTGGAATGAATTTTTGATAAAATTGGCAAGGTCTAGATATGATTGCAGACCCTGTATTGTAGTGGGTGTCAGAAAATTTTTTATGACATCAGTAAGCCAGTGATCAGTGTGGACCCCATTTGGGCCTAAAATGTGGGCCAAGTAACGGACTTCTTGTAAAACAAAATGGCACTTTTCCAGGCTGAGGGTGAACCACACTGCATGTAGAAGATGAAAAACTTTGCGTAAATGCACTATATGTGCCTGGATATCTTTGTAGAAGACAGGTATATCATCTAAATAGATCATGCATTGCTTCAGATTTAATTCTCACAAGACATTGCCTAATAGTCGCTGGAAAGTAGCTGGAGTGTTTTTCAGCAAAAAGGCATGTGGTGATATTGATAATGACTAGATGGAGTTGAGAATGCTGTCTTTGAATGATCTTCAGGCACTATATGTAATTGGTGATGCCCACTTCACATGTCAGTATGAAATACTGACACTGGCTCCGATTACCTAAGGTTTGTATTATATTTGGCATTGGGTAGGTATTTGATACTGTTATCTGGTTTAAGTAACAGTATTTGCAACAGAACTGGTAAGCTTTCCTGCTATCTAGTGATTTTTTGGGCACAGTGACAATGGATACTGACCATGGGCTACTTTGATCCTGTATTGAACTTGTTGACTTATGGGGTCTGCAGGTTGTTCGTGTTGAGGAACTAGATACTGTTTCATATAAACAGGTGCTTCATATCCAGTGGGAATGTGATACTGACCTAGTGGTGTGGCAAGTGGTGGTTCAGGAGGATTAAACAACCCTGTGTATTCTTCTAAAAACCTTTTCTTACATCAGCCCAGAAGTTACCTTCCCCCACTTCAAAACTTATATCATTGGACTGAATCTATGCATCCCCCACCTACACTGTTTAATGCCCAGTGTGGCAGATTAGTTCTACTTTACTAAGTATACCATTACTTGCCACAACTGCCAGGATAGGACATCCACCGTCTGACCATCTTCCGTGTCTCTGGAAATTTATGTTCTTACAACTTCGCTCAGAATGCTCGAAATATTTACATATCTGACACTACTGTTACGCTACATATGCCCTGCACAAGCTTATTACTCCAATTTACCAACCTGGCAGCTGTTTCCATATTTTCAAAGAATACGAAGACATCCTCCACTGATTTTTCTGAAAATGGGGTTACCATTACAGTGCTTTTGGTGTCCCGGATAGGTGTAATTGGAAGTGAACATTCTGTTCTTTCCTCCCTTAGTTACCCCAGTTCTGCGTATAAGTGAAATACTTGATTTATCAGATGCTGAAAAGCTTCCTGACCCAAAGCTTTCTTCTCCGTATTGCCTACTTACTACAATTACCAATACAGTATACATAAATTGAAATGAAAAGAAGGGATAGGGTAATAAATCATACAGGCCCAAAAAAACTTTAATCTCGGCTTGTATGGCCTTGTAGGATGTCTCTGCTGCAGAAGATCCGTGGTTCTGGCTGCTGTATCCTGGTTGTCCATCTTCAAGTACAGCAATCCTTCTGACATGAGATATAAACAGGGTGACTAGGATTCTCTGTAAAGGAGGATAGGGTGTTCAGTTGAAGAAGGCTTGGTCATGTGTATAACAACTTGTGTATTGCAGCTTGTTTTTACAGTCATTGGCTTAGGGCTGCAAGTAATGATGGGGGCAAGGTTAATATCGTGACATTTCCCAGTGTGACAGCTCCCGACTGCTGACTGTACGCCCCTTTATTCTCAGATTCCCGAGTCCGAGGCGGGGTAGCCAGCAACAGTTGCTGTGAGGACATCAAGCTGCATCATGCTCCAGTGTCTAGAATATAGGGTTCCTCTGTTGGTACCCTGGTGAGGATGGCTGGACTCTCATGTAATACTCCCGGGACAGTGGCAAAGTGTGTGGCTGCCCAGCACCCATATCCTTAGGTGGCAGCCAGTAGTTTGTGTCCTGGCGATGATAGAAGCATCTGTGTCATCACCACAGTGCTGACCAGCATAAGCTCAATGTTACATAACTGTACAGGTGGTGAAACGCTGATGGGCTGGTTTGGACAAGCTTAAATGCTGATGCTGATTTATTGGGAATCATGGTGTTAATGTGCATGCCGAATTATCTGAAATAAAAGCAGTGACCAGTTGTCATAACCAGTAATGGGTTAGGTGGTAGTTCTTCGTGCTGACTGGCTCAGTTTTGCCACATGGAAGGTTGTGACATGGAGGAGGTTTTGCTCCACTCAGCATGAGGATCGCACACTGACACCTGGCTGACTCCAGTATGGCCTGATTACCATCATGGCACTACATTGCTGTTTCCAGGACTCAGTTTAACGTTTTCCCTTTACAGCTCTTATGAAAGAGGGAGGGAATTCCTGTTTGTAAAGCTTTTAATTTGTAAGGTCTTCAGCTTATTGGTGCAAAGCATTGCTTGTCACCGCAGATGTGATGTCCATGAGTGGCCAGACTATTTAGGAGATACTTCTTAACACGGAAGGGATGGCAGATATCAGAGTGCAGGCACCGTTGATGGTTAGTGGGCTTGATATGGGGAGAAGTTTGTATGGGGTAATTGGAAAGATGAAAATCAATGTTCAGGAAGGTGGCACATAGGGCTGAGAAGGACCAAGTGAATCACATTGGAGGGAAGGTGTTAATTCTGTGGAGGAATGATGATAAGATGTCCCAGCCTGGGTACAGATAATGATCCAGAGAAGAGGTTTGGGATTTTGGGTGACAGTGTAGATCTCCTGTAGATGGCCCATAAACAGGTTGGCATAGGAGGATGCCATGTAGGTGCCATGGATTTGTTTGTATATCTTCTCATGAAAGGAGCACCAGCTGTGTTTAAAGATAAGGTTTTGTAAGGAATGAGGTGGTGGTTGTGAAATTGATAGGATATTGGAAGAGGAAGTGTTTGATTGTGGCAAGGCCAGAGACATGGAGGATGTTGGTGTAGAGAGAGGTGCTTTCAACAGTGAGGAGCAGGGTTCCAGGTGGTAATGAGTTGGTGAAGGAAGTGGTTTGTGTCTAATATGGGAAGCTTGGCTGTGGGCAGTGGGTCAGAAGTATTTGTCAACAAGAGCCAAGATTCTTTTGGTGGGAGCACAGTAACTAGCTGCAGTGAGAGCAATCAAAGATTGCTAGGTTGATGGATTGTGGTAAGCATATAGAAAGTGGCTGTGGAGAGGGTAACTGGGTAGACTTAGGGAGATGGTTTTGGTGAAGCCACTCTGGGGTGGACCTTGACGTAGCTATGACAGGGCTTGTAGGTTGAGTAGTCGGACAGTTGGCTGATGTCTTCTGTCAGGGGATCCCTACGATTTGTTGCAGCAATGGTGGAGCCTCTGTCTGTAGGGAAGATGATTAAATTGGTGTGTGTCTTGCATTGCCTTGCTTTGTAAATATCATGATTGGAGCAATGTGTGGAAGAAAAATTTGGAGATAAAATGAGATAATTTGCCACTAAAATAATGTCAAACTGTGATCTGGCAATTAGGTAGGTAATTGGATAGCATGCACTGCACTCAAAGTGGTCTTGACTGGTGCTACAGGATGCTGCAAAAGTCCAGTGTGACCATACTGATTGGGGCTAGTAATATGTGTGCACAAGAAAGTTGAGAATAAAAATGTAGAGGAGGATATGCATGGACAATAAGAGAGAGATAAAAGAGATGTAAAATATGAGACTGTAACAAAAGATGGACAGCGCAAAGTAAAGGAGAGAGAGGAGCGAAGTAGTGATACAAATATGGCAATGGAAAGTCCTTGGTGGGATATAAATGATTTAAGGAGTAAAAGTAACAACTTTTCGAATAACTGAGGTGCTGATTCATTGATGGTGATACAAACAAGACTGACGAAGTTTCTAGTATTTGGATGAATCCTACTCCTTTTTGTCCAGATATTTTTGCACAAGAAATCACAGGTATTGTAAAATTGTATTCAGTACAGAAAAAAATTAAAACTAGATATTGTAAACTGGTGTTCAGTATGCAAAAATTGACAGCAATGGATTTCTTTTGTTGGCTATAACATGACAAATCTTTATTTTTACAGGTTACAAGCCAGATCCTTGTGCTGGTGATCCTTGCAGGATGCGGGGTGAATGCATACCACTGGATGATAGTTATGAATGTCGCTGTAATGCCCGATATTCAGGAAACAACTGTGAACTGGACCTTGGTGAGCCACTATAAGGCACTAATGGATTTGTTAAATGCGTTAGTTCAAATAGTCTATGTCCCTGTGATAATTTTAACCATTTATCCTGCATTTGTGAGGTTTTCTAACAGTTTTAAGACATAATTTGATAGACACATTCAGCTGAAAATGTGTAGTTCCAAGTAATTTAAAAATTATCAATGTAACAGTATGTGTGGTTGAATAGAAACAAAGCATTAAGTTATAGAAACAGCTACAAGAAATTTAGACATTTTAAACTAATTTGAGAAAGTATGATAGTTTTTGTATAAGCTTTCATTTACCATTTCCTTGATGAAACTACACTGGATTGTGGTACTGTTTGTGTGTAGAGGCACACATTTTTGTCAGGTGTAACAAGGTATGTGTAGAAGCAATTTCCAGTTGAATGATGACATATTTACCTCTGTTGGGGATCATCTGATGCATGTAACATATCATCTCCTTGACAACATTGTTTGATACGATAAACAAATCAGCAGGAGTGGGAGGAACATTCTTTTTACCCTCAGTGACAATGGTTTCAGCCTTGACTAATTGTGGAGTCCAACTCTTGCAGTGACATATAAGTATCTGAGAATTTTTGTAACGTCTGCACAAATTATAACCCACAGTGTGTAAAACTGGACCATTTAAATTTCTATGCCACCCAGAAAAAATGTTTTGGGAGATATGAGGAAGATAATGTGACCTTCACTTGTAAATTACACCTGTGTGTTCTATAGCTTCAGTCAGCTGGCTGGCTTGGTAGATGGCTGAAAAGTATAGGCTGAAATATCAGTAGAAGAAAAAGTTTTTAGGTATACATGCTCAAACTCTAATGCAGCAGTTAACCCTTTCATGCCGACATCATGATTGTTGTGTCGTGCGCTGTGCACAAGCACCAGTCCCACTAGGCCGTGCCCACTGTACGGCACATTTTTCACGCTCCCTGCGGCGCTGCTCTGTCCTGCTTTCACACTTGTAGTGTTATCGCAATTATTGGAGTTTATGTTATATATTTATTCAAGAAAATATTTATACAAATTACACGTTTTTGATATTGTGTGTCATGTCTGTGCACAAATCCAAGTCTGGGGATGTCAATGGAACAGCTGGAGCAGCACGTGTACGTGACATGTTTCATGTTCATTGTCTGATTCGGATGATGATTCGCTTTCATCTTCAAAGTCACTACCCAGTATGAGAGAGAGAGATTCCTCCACAGTATATAGCTTATCTGCCATATCACTTCTAGTAGAAACCAAATGAGGTTAACAACACGTCACTTTAGATTAGAAACAAGGTGGCAAATGAGCAGTACAACTCAAGCAGAATCAATGCTTTGAAACTGAATGCAACTGTCATACAGTGACTCTGTTGTTAACTACAGACGTTGAACAAAGCCACTGGATGATGAATAGGTCAAACTTCCACACAACTCGCGTGTAGTGAAGCGGAGAAGTATGATACGAGGTGGAACTGCTACAGCAGTTCACCAGCTGGGCGGTGCAGGCTGCACTCGACTGCAGCAGCATTCCACCAGCTGAGCGGCACATTCGCTCCCGACTTGTACAGAATTTCACAGTAGCGAAGGGGTTAATGTGCTAGAAGCATGAAAATGCACATCTGTGCCACCTTCAATTACTTCCACTCAACGAAATCCCTATTTCAAGTCAAATGTGTTGAGATTACTATTCAAACTTTCTGTGGTGTTAGAATTGTGTGACTGTTTTTATTTGATTTAGTTGTTTCATTTTATTTATATAGTCAGCAAACAAAATTTTAAATACACTGATGGAAAAAAATTGCAATACCAAAAAATTATTAATGTAGAGTAATGAAATTTTGGGAATACATTCATCTAGGAAACATTTAACTGATTATTGTTGCAAGATCACAAGTTAATGTACAAGCAAGATAAGCCATTGCAAATGTGAAATGCTGGTACATTAACAACCAGTGAAATTGCCTGAATGTTGAATGCTAACATGCAAACATGCAAGCATTGTGTTTTACAGGTGCTGAATGTCAGTTTGTTGGACGGGGTTCCATGCCTGTTTACTTGATCGCTCAATAGTGGGACTGGTAATAGCTGGTTGTGATGATGCTGGAGTTCTTGACCGATGATCTTCCATATGTGCTTGACTAGAGAGAGATCTGGTGATCGAGCAGGCAAAGGCAACATGTCGCATGTCGACACTCTTTAGAGCTTGTTAGGTTAAAATAGCAGGAAGTGGGAAGGCATTATCATGTGGGAAAACAGCTTCTAGATTACTGCTCATGAATGGTAGCGCAGCAGATCGAATCACCAGATTGACATATAAATTTGCAGCCAGGGTGTTCAGGGTACCCACGAGAGTGCTCCTGCTGTCATATGAAATCGCATCCCAGACCATAACTCCAGGTGTAGGTCCAGTGTGTGTGTGACACAGAGACAGGTTGGTTGTGGGTTCTCAACTGGCTTCCTCCTAACCAACACGTGGCCATCAATGTCACAGAGACAGAACTGGCTTTTGTCAGAAAACACAATAGACCTCCACCCTGCCCTCTTGCTTGACACCACTGGAGTTGTAGATGGCGATGGTTTGGGGTCAGTGGAATGCACGCTACGGGGTGTGTGGCTCAGAGCTGTCCTCGAAGTAACTGATTTGTAACAGTTCATTGCAGCACTGTATTGCCAACTGCTGCTGAAATTGCTCCTGCTGATGCAGTACGATGTGCCAGAGTCATACGCTGAACACGATGGTCTTCCCTCTGGGTAGTCCCACGTGTTAATCTGGAGCCTGGTCTTTTTGCAACCATACATTCTTGTGACCATCGCTGCCAGCAATCATGTACAGCGGCTACATTTCTCTGAAGTCTTTACACAATATCTCAGAAGGAACATCCAGCCTCTCGTAGCCCTATTACACAACCTCACTGAAACTCAGTGAGCTGTTTATAATGGCATCTTTGTCGCCTTGAAGGTATTGTTAACTAACATCAACTCACAATGTCCAGTCTCAAAGGTAACTAACACTCACAACCATTACAGCATGTATTTAAACCAAAATTGAATTGCGTCCTCATAGTGGTGCTACTAACACCTCTCTTAGGTGACTGGCATGAAATTCATCTTTCATATGTAGAAACATGCCTGCCTACTTCCATTTATGTCAGACAACTCCTTCTTGTTGTTGCGATTTCTTTTGCCATCAGTGTATGAAATATTTGCAGTCTTTCCCCACTTTATCACAATATTTAACAAGTTACCCAATGAAACAGTTACAGTATGCCTAAGCTGTGATGTATTCACCACTTGTAAATCAGTAGCAAGACAATCAATATTTGCAGACATAATGGCACACTCAAAAATGGCCATTACATTTTTATATATCTGTGAAGCATTCTTTAACATCATCACAGTATTGTGGCAGTCCAGTACACACAGGCTATGACAGAAGCTAGTACTTACCATTAGACAATCCACCTGAAAGTCCTATGTTTTACAAAATGCTATGGAAACTCTGAATTGAAAAGTTAAAGCTGTTTCAATCTGAATGAATTTTTAAGTGAAATTTCAGAAAGCAGAAACTGTCCATTTACTACCATCATACAGGGTATAAGCAATGATTGTTTACAATGTACCACAGTGCTGTACATGAAGTCGAGAGGAACAAGTTGATATAGGACACTTGCATTCTATCAAGCAGGGGAACAGCCTCAAATTAGCCAACAAAAGCTATCTAAGGTACAGCGCATGTGTGCTGTGTGAGATTTTGGCTATAATTGTCCTTGAATGTTAAAACCACCTTGTTCTTGCTCTTACAAAATGTAAAACTAACATTTGTGTAAATTTTACCTGAAAATAATCTGAATTATAAGAGCATAAAAATTAACAGTTCAGTTATTTTGTCATCTTGGTCATCTTATTGTGAAAGTATTGTGCTTGTAAAGGTTATATCTAGATCAAATTGCAAATGTAATTAAGTTTTTGCATAACATTTACAAAAGTCTTTTTTTTTTTCTTTCACTACCCTTAAGGGAAATTTAAAATTAATCAATCCAAAAAGATCAATGAAAGTTGACAACTTTTGCAGTGCTCACTAAATTTCACAGCTGTGAAGCAGCACTGGTAATTTAGCATTTCTCTGCATCGTTAACGAAACAAATTTTCAGTGGAATTTGTTTACACACAAAAAGATACCCACTAAAACTTGGATAACAGAGTTGTTCAGACAGACACATTGAACTTGTTACATTATAAATTGTTCAGTTTTAGAAAAAAACACTGATCTTCACCCTATTACAAAACTAAATTTAAACAAATATCAGTGCTTGCTTGTTGTGATAGATGATATGAGATTCGTGCCCAATTAGTAGGTGCATTTTCCACAGCTCATGAACCATTTGCACAGTGCTCTATGTTCCACACCTTTTTACATGTAATTATTATTCCAACAGCTCTACTTATTACAGAACATCCATCTGAGAATAATAATCATAGTATTGAGCAGAAAGCAGCCAAATTTTGTCCGCTTTAAGATTTCTTCTTGCCTCATACACAACACGGAACAGCTATGTCTGTACAGAAGGACACATTACTACTGACTGCTACATACTGAGGTTTTTGCACATGCATGCTAATGTGCAGTGAGCCTACACTTAAATGAGTGTCTGGATATATTCAAAGATTTTACAAATTATCTGTGTAACTAGAGTGAGATTACACACTTATTTTTGACAATTGCAATTTCTGTGATGTAACTTTTCTACTGATACTTCCATATAGAAAAACAATAAAACAGTAAAGTTACAGTAATTGTGTAGAATCAGTAAAAATGATAGACAAAACTAAAAATATAAGAAGACACTTGATAAAACAATTATAAAACTATGTTAGCTGTGCATAAGTTGGCAGTGTAGTTACATTACAAGTTTTCAAACGCCACCTTGTGAATTAACATATTTGAGAAATGGTTCTTGAAAAATATTTGCGGTTTTCAACACACAATGGTTATCTTTGTTTAATGTTTATCTGCCCTGTGCTGTATTGAAACCAACACTTTCTACAGGTCATCCTTGTGATCGCAACCCATGTCAGTATGGTGGAAGGTGTCAGATAGATGATTTTGGAAATTACAGCTGTATTTGTGATCCTATGCGTACAGGTATGTGCATTCAGAAGTTTTGTTAATTTTCTATGGCTATCAGTGGAAATGTTCAACAATGTAGGAAAAGATGGATTGCTACTTACCATAAAGAAGACACGTTAAACTGCTGAAAGGCACAATTAAAATACATTTACATAAAGATTTTGGTCACAGCCTTCATCAGTAAAACACACACACACACACACGCACACACATAAAAGTTAACACACATAATGCACACATGACTGACAACTCCAGCATCTCAGTCAGTTGTGTCTGTCTGCAACTTAATGTGTCTTCTTTATGGTAAGTAGCAATCTGTCTTTTCCTACATTGTTGATATTCCTATCTGGAGTTTCCACTGTTTGAATGAAAATATTCATTTTTATGACATGTAGTTATGTACCACATATAAAACAAAACTGAAATGCTATAAGTTGAATATCAAGAATGGTTGAGCAGTAGACACACATAAACAAGATTTGGAATAACTTAGCTGTGGGATAATGTTTCTCTACTGAAGTAGCAAACAAACAGATAAACAAAGAAACAAACACCTCCCTCCTCCTCCTCCTCCTCCTCCTCCTCTAGTATCTTAAAATATTGGCTGTCTTATAGATAAATAAATCTTCAGGGTTGAGGGAAGGTATGTGATCCTGTTGTCATTAGCTATTGTTCTTCCTTCTGAGAGAGTCAGTGTGAAGAAATTATTGTCTGCCCCACCAACACCAGTTTAGGGGGAAATTCCATGCAGCAGTACTGCAGTTCTTCAGCATCTAAGTAGAAATACACTAATTGTTGTAAAACAATACTATGGTTCTCCTACACCTAAGCAGAATTGCACTAATTGCTGTGTTGTGCCTTATGGTCTAGCAGAGAAGTGCGTGCCTGGAAGCCAAAAGGTTGTGGCAGCAAATCCCAGTCAGACAACAGATCTTTAAGTCTGCGTTTTAACTTAGCATTCACCTCTCAATGACGTGAGGAGTCAGCAGAAATGACATGTGGTTTGGATTCTACATTAAACTGTAGGTCCCCCTAGGTTGGGTAACTGGGACAGATTAGGAATACACAAGTCACTGAAGTGGTGTCCAATTGAAAGATTTTTACTAGTCCATTGAGCCACATGAAATTATTATTATTTTCATCATCATTACTAATTGCTGTTTGTGCTGCATTACATCACACCATTGAAAATGTAGTGCCAACTCTTTGGGTAGGAACTTCATGCTGCCATATGTTGAAGGGGCTTTCACACATTTCGTTTCTTTCCACAACAGTGGTAACTTGTATATGTGGTACATATAGGACCTGGAAAAACAGGTAATGATAATTAAAATAAATGCATTTCTCCTTGGTGTTGTGAGTTATGACACTCTTCACACAATGCCTCTGTTGTTTTTATATTGAATTCTATAAAGTTCTGCTTCTTCTAGTACTTTCTTCCCTTTGTATCAATGAGGAAAACACCCAAGAAACACCCAGTTTTAAAAATATGTTTCTCTTAGTTTTTGTTCATGTATTTAGCTGCTGCCATATGGTAGTAATAATTTTTTTCTATCTTTATAGCTTGATAAATCAAAACCTATATGTAATTTCATCCAGTATACTGTTATGGTGAATTATGATATGATGTGTGTTGCCGTTGTATCATAAACTTCATTGAAAAATATTTTTGATTAACTTATGAACTGGTTCTCAGATTAGTTGGTCATCTTTAGATAACAACAAACAGATTTGTTATACGAAAATGACTAGCAACCTGAAGTTGAGTTGGTATGTAATAGGAGTAAAATTATGTTGGCCAGTACTTTCTCCAGGAGATAAAATTTTTAGTACTGCCGGGAAACACACACAAAAGTATCATAAACTATCATAACTTTTAGATCCATTAGTTCCTTCCATCTTTCTTTCCATCCTGTTGGCAGTACTAAAAAGAACTCCTCTCCAGAAGGGAAGCACTGGCCTGCAATTCTCTAGCACCAGCAGCAGCTTTGTTCATCCGTAGATCTCTTTTTACAAGGATATAGGCTATGTCAAAGTATGTACAAGTTTAGACCAACTTAAAATAAGCTAATTCGTATACATGTACATTTACAGACTTCTAGTAAGAGACAGCCCGCATCTCGTGGTCGTGCGGTAGCGTTCTCGCTTCCCACGCACGGGTTCCCGGGTTCGATTCCCGGCGGGGTCAGGGATTTTCTCTGCCTCGTGATGGCTGGGTGTTGTGTGCTGTCCTTAGGTTAGTTAGGTTTAAGTAGTTCTAAGTTCTAGGGGACTGATGACCATAGATGTTAAGTCCCATAGTGCTCAGAGCCATCTAGTAAGAGACAATCATTAGGCTTACTCCTGGTATACAATACATTTTTACAAATAACATTATTAAATAATGTAATGCCACACTCACTCATATCTCACCATCACTCACTGCACACACACACACACACACACACACACACACACACACACACACACACACGTGATCTCTGACCATTTTCGTTACCACAACTTCCCATTCGCTATCCTGAAAAAATTGAGTCACCATCCCTCTATAATGAGTGAGATGTTGAGCTCAGAAAGAGGAAGAGGTGTTAGTATTGTGCATTGCGTAGCTTGGGAGTAAGTTTTTCTAGAAAAGGAAAAAAGAAGGAAAAAGAACATAGTGTGAAGGTGTTATGTGGAATGTTGGATATTTTACAATCATTATTATTATTTATTTATTTGTATAACTTTTTTTTACCAAACCCCTACTCTTTTTTATATAAGCAATCCTTCAATGTATGAAATGTATTGCATAACAGGTACTTTTTAGCTGCCTTTTTAAATAAGTGCATTTTTGCCATTTCTTTTATTTCTTTTGGTAATTTATTGTACAGTTTTATTCCTTGGTAGAAAATGCTGTTTTGAGTTTTATGTTTATTTTTTCTTGGCAAATGTAGGTTGAGCCCAGCTCTTGTTCCATAGTCATGGACAGAACTGTTTGTGCAGTAATTACCAATGTTATGTGTACAACTGACTGGTAAATGTATTCGCATGGAGCAGTTAAAATCCCCAGTGTTTTGAACAGATCTTTACAGTGAGCTCGACTACCATTTTTTGTTATGATTCTTATGCCTCTTTTCTTGAGTTTGAAAATTGTGTTCATATTTTGTGCAGATGTTCCCCAAGAAAGAATGCCATAGCTAAGAATTGAGTGTACATATGAATAGTATGTAACTAAAAGACACTGCATGTTACACACTGATGATAGGATTCTAAGGGCATAACACACTGATGACATTCTGTTTGCAAGTACCTTTGTGTGTTCACACCACTTCAACTGAGACTCAATATTCATTCCGAGAAATTTTGCATTTGTTAAGAGTCTACAGAGGTGCCATCTACATTTAATTTAACATTGTCATTTTCCCTCTTCAAACTGAAATTCATGGCATTAGTTTTCTTTTTGTTCAATGTCACTTTCTTGCTTATTGACCAGTCATAAACTTCCTTGAGAGCTTCATTTGCTTTCTAAGCAAGGAGTTATCTTGTTTTCTCAGTGACTATAATATTGCTGTCATCAGCGAAGAGAATTTTTTCACCATGAGTAACCTCACTGGGAAAGTCAATGATGTGTAGCAGGAATAGTATTGGTCCTAATATGCTACCTTGCGGAACCCCTATATTAATATATTTTGGTTATGATAAGTGTTTCACTAAATGTTTAGATCTATTTGAAGTATGTGTTATCTCTTCTCTTTGTACCCTATCTGCTAGGTATGATCGAAACCAGTCATTAGCTAACCCTCTTATTCCTAATGCCTCTAATTTATTTAATAGAATTTTGTGGTCAACTGTATTAAAGGCCTTAGAAAGATCCAAAAATATGCCTGTGACACACTCATCTTTGTCAAGAGCATCAAGGAGAACCTTTGTGAGAATTCTACTATGGCTGACACTGTATTTTAGCCACTTCGGAAACCAAACCGTGATTCTCTTAAAAGATGATGTTTATTCAGGTAATTCATTAATCTCTCTTTCATAATTGCTTATATTATTTTTGAGAATGGTGTAAGCAGGGAAATGGACTGGTAATTTTCTGTGGTGTCTGCATTACCTTTCTCAAACAGAGGTACAACTCTTGCCTGTTTTAACTGCTCTGGAAATGTCCCTGATGTGAAGGATTCATTTATTATATTTGTTAAGGGGCCTTGTATAATCTCTATGCATTGTTTCAGTACACACATTGGTACTTCATCTAAACCTACTGAATTTTTATTTTTTAGTTTTTGAACAGTTTTATTGACTTCATTCCCTGTGGCTGGAAGTAACATCATTGTATTTAGTGCAACATTGTGTACAAGTGTGAGATTTGTTTTGAAGAATTTTTGCTGTAACTTCTCTGCAATACTTGAAAAATGCTCATTTACATAGTTTGCTAAGTGTTATGGATCATTTATTACCTTATCCCCCTACCTTGGCAGTATGTTATTGTGCATTTCTTTTCCTCTCGCCATTTCGTTTTTTATAACATCCAAGACTGCTTTGCTTTTATTCTCTGCATTGTATATTATTTTGTCATTAAATGACTTTTTTACAGCAATCAGCACCTTCCTATAGATCTTTTTGTATTTATGATAGAAATTTAAGAATTCTGGATCATTGCAACTCTTTTTCATGGAACTGAGGTATTTAAATGTTTGGGAGGACTTCTTAATACCTGCTGTTCTCCATCTGTTTTTGTGAGATGTTGATACAGACATGTGGGATGTTTATAGATACATGCATACTTTTGGAGAAATGCCTTTTCAAAGTTCAATTTAAATAATGTGAAGAATTTAGAGAATTTCATATTCACATTGCTTTCATTATACACTCCATCCCAGCTTTGTTTTGCTAGTTCCTTTGAAAAATCTGTTATTTTGATTTCTGATAGGTGTCATTTGTAGGCTTGTAGTTTAGGGAATGATTTGATGTCTGATTTTACTGTTGTTATTTGACAGAGATGGCCTGATAGTCTGAGATCTTTTACAGCTACATCACATTTTTCCCTGTCAATATTTGTGGCCACATTGTCAATTACTGATGCAGGCAGTGTAGTAACCCTTGTTGCCTTATTGACCAATAGGGACATGCCAAAACTTTGAAGGATATTGTATTGTACGATACTGGGAAGTGCAATATAAAATACAAATAACGGAGCTAACCTGCTCATCCTCCCTCCCACCCCATCCAACTCCTCTGCCTTACACACACACACACACACACACACACACACACACACACACACACACAGTGACATCCAAATCACATGACATATTGAATTATTTCATACATCATAACATCAGGTGTACACTCCAACTCAGCAGTATATTGGTTTGATTTTTGTTCACCTAATTGAAAGAAATTTGGTAATCATAATTAATTACACTCTTATTCACATGCTGTTGTCAGATGTACTTAGTGGCTATTTTTTAAGCAATGTTATTTTTTTGTGATATACAGGCCAACATTGTGAGTCTGACATGAGTACACATCCGTGTAATGCTAATCCATGTGAAAATAATGGAACTTGTCATGTGCAAGACAAAACTTACAAATGCTCGTGTCTACCAGGTATGTAGTGTAAACACCTCAGAGTGACACAGATTTAAGTTCATGAAGAGCTAATAATATATAAGTAACATATTTCTGCTTTCACAAAACAGATGGGCCCTGGTTCTCTTAATACCATTAGTACTGATATTGCTGGTAATACTTTTGTAGGCAGAAGTAATGGAATTATTTCAGATCTTTTTTCATATGTGTTGTGAGTGAGTTCTAACAAAAGTGGTGTGTGTGTGTGTGTGTGTGTGTGTGTGAGTGAGTGAGTGAGTGAGTGAGTGAGTGAGTGAGAGAGAGAGAGAGAGAGAGAGAGAGAGAGAGAGTGAGTGAGTGAGTGAGTGCTGCTAGCTAAAAAGAAGACAAGACTTAACTGATAAGTCAGTATGCAGAGTTTGCATATTGACTTATCAATTGGTCCTTGTTATCTTTCTTTGTTTCTTTGCTTTTATTCGTGAACCTCTGTCTCTGGTTCTTTTTCTCCACATAATTAACATTATAAGCATTCTGAGGTCACTAATTTTCAGTAAGTCTTAATTAACTTCTGCGATTTCAATTCATCTTTCTCTTTAATTTCATAGCCTTGTTTGCTCTGACTGACTTTCAAACTGTGTGCGTTTGTTTTGCCCCTGCGAAATGCACATTTCAGTCTCAGCAGTGTGTGTTCCTTTGCTAACTTTTTTTGTGTTGCTTAAGCCCTATATTTAAGACCACATGATCATTGCAGCTGTCTTATGTTTGTTTATAGATGTTCTCAGGTAATCCCTACAACTCTAAAGTTGCATCTTGTGTCTTTCTACAATCACTGACAATTGGAGAAAGTTTCATTATGTTTTCAATGTAGAGGTGATTCACAGTAAAGTGGTTTTCAACAGGAAAATGTAATAGAAATCATAAACAATATGTTTCCTACTTTCAAAAAAATTATGTTTATTGCTGTTGTTAAGTATTTACACCTCCTCAAAAAAAAAGTAATTTTAACATAATTCTGTTTCATTTGTTAGTCAACATTGAGAGTTCAGTTACATAAAATCAGACAATATGACTGATTTTATTTCTGATTTTTGTTTTTGTTTGTAGGATTTGAGGGTCACAGATGTGAGATCGATATTGATGATTGTGTGTCTAGTCCTTGTAGGAATGGAGCAACATGTGTGGACCAAGTAAATAGTTATTATTGCAACTGCAGCCATGGGTAAGTGAGAAATAATACATGTATTTTTAAATATTGTAAGCAAAACATCCATTTTGTAGAAAATAAGAATGTAGATTCAAAGTACAATAAAAGGGAAAACAGCACTGAGTAAATCACTCAGTCAGACAACAGAAACTTTTTAAACTGATGTGCTTTGCAGTTGTAAAAGGAGGGTGTTCTATCACATTGACATCACCATCAGCTTAGTCACTTGTACAGATACATACAGCACCACAATAGCCTAGAAATGAAGTGAAGACCATAAAGAAAATCACCTTCCAGTTTGAAGCAGAAACATCATAGAGAACCAACATAATTTTATGAAACAAAATGAAGATTAAGTTATCCCCTCCCCTCTCTCTCTCTTCCTCCCCACCATTCCACCCACCCTCCGTCCCTCCCTCCATCCCTCCCTCCAATAAATAGTGTGAAATCTCAAGACATAGCATACTAAGCTGCTCAAAGAACAAAACCCTATCTGGTCATAGTTTGTTACAGAAGCAGCACAGTATAGAGTAGCTGCCTCATAATAGTATTGAAGCTGAGCAACTGTATTTGAGTTGGTTAGTCAGTGCACTACCATTACTTTGTAAGGTTTCAGTTCATATTTCTGCACAGCTGTGTGAACCCTCACCAGTCTGAAATGCAAATGATGCAACAATTTTGTTGGACTTCATTCCAAGACTGCTCCTAACTCATATAGTGTGGCAAGTCTAATGCCAGAGTCCGAGGTATGAGTCTGCAATATGTGTGGCAGTGGGAGCCTACCTCACTATTACTGCTCCTGATGCAATGCTCAGCACAGCACTTGTGTCATACGTAAAACATTCTGTAACTGAGAAGAGTGCTGCAAAGTTTTTCAGTTTTGGTCTGGTGCACAACTGACAACTTTGAGTTCCATACAACACTCCATAATTTTTCTCCATAGGTTTAATTTTTGTTTGACAGCATCAATTGCGTCCGCTATATCTGTTATCAAATGATTCTTCCCTTGCATTGTGAGACTTAATGAATTAATTTAATCTGTGATGTTGACTGTAAAAGTGAAGTCAGCAAACCAACAGTGACCACAGAGATTCCTGTCTTCTTTTCCACTTATCTCTAGGAATATTGCTATCTCTTCTCACAAATTAAGGAACATTGTGAGAACTCATCCATGACTTAACCACTTAACTTCAGAGGTATGGAATAATGGCATATTTGGCTTCGACACCAGGCAAGAATTCAGTGTGACCAAATATAGTTCACTGTATGGACAATAACATTCAATATACCATTTACTTTTACTGATTTAGCATATAGTGCTTCTCTGTTTCGGGCAATGAATGGCAGCTGTCAATGAGGTCCCAGCAAATTTCAGTTTCTCCCTTAATCGAGCTAGTAAGACTACTTTGATTCCTGACACTGATGGTGCACTGTCTTATGTGATACTGATCAGCCACTTCCATTCCACTCCAAAGGAATGAATTAACATCTCCACAGCATCAAAAATGCTCTTGACAGTGGTGGTATCCTTAAGTGACATTAAACTTAGAAGCTCCTCCATCATTTGTAACTCGGTGTTGACTCGCAGCATGAAAATCACCATCTGGGCTGAATCTGACACATCAGTAAATTGTCAAGTGCGAAGGAAAATGCTATGAACTTGGATGCTGTTTGAGGCAGCAGACACTGTACAATGGCAGCCATCACAGCAATGTACCATACTACTTTGTGTCAGGAAAGGGCTACTTGCTCAAACTTTGACACTTCTGCTTGCCACAAAACTTTAACTGTCTCTGCTACACATTTTTTCTGCCTGCCATGAAACCTTTACTGTTTATACTATACTTTTCTTAATGTGCTATCCATCACAAAATGATCTTCTGTGCCTTGCAGTTTTGAAAGTTTTTTCTAACTCACGTGTAGTGATAGCCCCTTGATGTCATCTTCCTTCTTAGAAACAAATTGTACATTTTTAAATGGTTATAACTGCAAATTGTACTGAAAATGGTGATTATCTTTCACATTTGTAAACAGGTTTCTTCTGTTACTGCATGTACTTAGTTATATATTTATGTACTTCTTTCTTTATACTTTCATAACATGTAACTCTGTTTTTTCCCTAAGGGTAGCCTTCAGTTCACCTATCATTCTCTCCTGTTCACCAGAAGACATGTGCATCATATAATTTTTGTGGCTGGTGGTGTACTGATGTTCCAGGGTGTGTTTCTTTCCATTTCATAACACCGTGATGGCATATTAAGTGCTTCGCATAGCCTTCAAACAATATGAAAATGTAAAACGATTCCCATTTCATATTGAATGGTGTCTCCATTTTTCTTTATTTTTTCAAGCTCATAGATGGCATAGAATTCCCAATGCAAAATGTATATCTAATTTAACACTACTGGCTGCTGTAGCAAACTGCTTGGCATGTGGCAAGGTGACTGCCTTGCTTTTGCAGTGTCCAGCTGCAGTCTTCCTTTTCTTTTTCCTCCTCATCCTTCAGCCCCACTCAGTGGTGCACTCAGAGCACTAGGCAGGAGTGCAATTGGAGCGTTTGCTCCCTCTGAGCACTGTTTGGCCAGGCCTGGCCTAATTAATATCCATGTCCCAAGAATGAAGTCTCTCTGCAACATTCAGTTAGCTTTTACATCTATATGTAATTGTACATGACAACATTTGCAAGATTGGTGTGTGCATGTAGCAGTTCTTCACATTTCGTGGTTGTTATTAAAGTGCTATTATAACCTTCAGTCAGCCATTCCTTGTCCAGAACAATAACTGAAGTACACAACTTATGCCTTTCTCTTTAGTGTGATGTGAGTGCAGTAGTCACATAAATATATGAGAATAGAAGAGTCTCCACCTTTTTCACATGTGTCTCATTAGCACCAGATGCAGATGGTGCTGCAGTAGTGATGTCCAGATTAACTGTCAGTATGGACAGATTGCTTTCAGAAGTATTATTCACATTGACCAAAGAAATAGTAGGTCCTGAAGAAACTGGACTGCACTGGAAGAATATTCTAAAGTCTAATTGTACATTCTTCCAAGATACTTGACAGATTTAGTTCCATAGATTGCTGTTAAAAATAACTGGCAATGAAATGTGGCTCTACCAAAACAATCCAGAGATAATATGGCAGTTGTATTCCTGTATCTGTGATGTTGTGTGTTTAACAAAACTGGAGGAGAGTAATTACAATGTTGAGTTTGAGAGGGGGGAGGGGGGTGTTCAGTAGCATCTCCTGTATAGCCCAGGTTGGGGCCCCATTTATTTTTTTTTCTTAACTCAAAAGAGAAATAAACTACATGTAAACATTTTCTTGAACCCTTAGGAACAACTGTGCTCCTGCATGAAGCAGTCCAGAATAATGTAACGACAGAGGCATATTTTTGCCCCTCCATTGAGTCTTTTAGGGAATTCATGGATCAGTGCAACTTGAAGGATATTTATTGAAAAGAGCTGAAAGAAAGGATTTGGAAAAAAAGACATTTACATTAGTTTTTCAAAAGACTTGTAATGTAATTATGTGTTTTCATTTGGTGATGATGAATGGAGCTGTGGACACTGGAAAAAGGAGTGCCAAGTGGAGAAATCAGAACATTTTTGACATGTTAGATTAGATTAGATTAGATTTAGATTAGTACTTGTTCCATATATCATGAATACAACACTTTGTAATGATGTGGAACGTGTCAGGTTAATAAAAGGTGTCTATACAAGATATTACATTACACAAAATATTACATGACACTCAGTATTTTATTTTATTTATTTATTTATTTATTTATTTATTTATTTGTGGGGGTTGGGGAAATTACCCACTTACTATATCCAAAAATTCATCTAATGAGTAGAAGGAATTGCCATTAAGAAATTCTTTTAATTTCCTTTTAAGTGCTATAAGGCTATCTTTCAGACTTCTGATGCTATTAGGTGAGGCTACAGTGAAGATCCCTAGCTCTTTAAATGTCTGCAGGATGATCTTGGATGAGCTCCAGCAATTATTCTGATTACACACTTTTGTGCAATGAATACTCTTTTACTCAATGATGAGTTACCCCAGAATATGATGCCATACGAAAGCAGAGAATGAAAATAGGTGTGGTAAGCTAATTTACTCAGATGTATATCTCCAAAATTTGCAATGACTCTAATAGCATAAGTAGCTGAACTCAAACGTTAGAGCAGATCCTCAGTGTGTTTTTTCCAGTTCAACCCCTCATCAATGCATACACCTAGAAATTTTGAATATTCTACCTTAGCTACCGATTTCTGATCAAAGTCTATATTTATTAATGGTGTCATTTCATTTACTCTGTGGAACTGTATATACTGTGTTTTGTCAAAGTTTAATGAGAGCCCATTTGCAGAGAACCACTTAATTATTTTCTGAAAATCATAGTTTACAATTTCACCAGTTAATTCTTGTCTGTTGGGTGTGTGAGCTATACTTGTATCATCGGCAAAAAGTACCAGCTTTGCATCTTCGTGAATATAGAATGGCAAGTCATTAATATATATTAAGAACAGCAGAGGACCCAAGACCGAACCTTGCGGCACCCCATTCTTGATTGTTCGCCAGTTTGAGAAATCACTAGTTTTTTGCATATTATGTGAACTGTTTATTTCAACTATCTGCACTCTTCCAGTTAGGTATGATTTAAACTATTTGAGCACTGTCCCATTCATACCACAGTACTTGAGCTTATCTAGAAGTATTCCATGATTTACACAATCAAAAGCCTTTGATAGATCACAAAAAATCCCAATGAGTGACTTCCGGTTTCTCAGAGCATTTAATATTTCATTAGTGAAAGTATATATAGCATTTTCCGTTGAAAAACCCTTCTGAAAACCAAACTGACATTTTGTTAAAACTTTATTTTTAGAAAGGTGTGAAGCTACTCTACAATACATTACTTTTTCAAGAATTTTGGATAAGGCAGTCAGAAGAGAGATTGGGCGGTAGTTGTTGACATCAGACGTATCCCCTTTTTTATGCAGTGGTTTGACAATGGCACACTTAAGTCTATCTGGGAAAATACCCTGCTTCAGAGAGTTATTACATATGTGGCTAAGAATCCCACTTATTTCTTGGGCACAAGCTTTTATTATCCTACTGGAAATACCATCAATTCCATGTGAGCTTTTATTCTTGAGAGAGTTTTATTATCTTCCTAATTTCAGAATTTCTTCTGTTTGAGTTCAGTAGAGGAGTGACAGCTGTCGAGGCAGCCAGAAACATTTGTGGCATGTGTGGGGATAATGCCATTGGACAGACCACAGCAAACATGATTAACACCACCTCCTCCGAATTTTGCTGTTGGCACTACAGACACTGGCAGATGACGTTCACTGGGCATTCACCATACCAACACCCTGATATCAGATCACCACATTGTGTACCATGATTTGTCACTCCACACAACGTTTTTCCACTGTTCAATCATCTAACATTTACACTCCTTACACCAAGCGAAGTGTCGTTTGGCATTTAACGGCGTGACGTGTGGCTTATGAGCAGCCGCTCGACCATGAAATTCAAGTTTTCTCACCTCCCACCTAACTGTGACAGTACTTGCAGTGGATCCTGATGCAGTTTGGAATTCCTCTGTGATGGTCTGGATAGATGTCTGCCTATTACACATTACTACCCTCTTTAACTGTTGGCGGTCTCTGTCAGTCAACAGATGAGGTCGCTCTGTACGCTTTTGTGCTGTACATGTCCCTTCATGTTTCCACTTCACTATCACATTGGAAACAGCAGACCTAGGGATGTTTAGGAATGTGGAAATCTCGGGTACAGATGTATGACACAACTGACACCCAATCACCTGACCACATTCGAAGTCCATGAGTTCTGTGGAGCACCCCATTCTGCTCTCTCACAATGTCTAATAACTACTGAGGTCGCTGATATGGTGTATCTGGCAGTAGGTGGCAGCACAGTGCACCTAATATGAAAAATGTCGGTTTTGGGTGGGGTGACTGGTTACTTTTGATCACATAGTGTATTTGTTCACCAACACTGCACCAAAGTCATGCTGAGAGGCATCTGAAGCCAACACGAGATGCTGAGCGGGCTGAAAAATGACCAGACATGGGGCAGATTGAAGCTTAGATCTAAACAAAGCAAGTGCTAGATCACAAGCTGTGGATCATAAAAGAGTCACATTTTTACACAAAAGTGCATGCAGCAATGGCTGAGTAACAGTGGATGCATCCCGTAAACACTTACGGCAGTACGCAACTTTATCTACAAACACCTGCACTTCCTTAGCAGAGGTCGACTGTGGCAAAGACGCAATTGCATCAATATGGTGACACAGTGGCTTGACCCCTGTGTGATAAACCTCAAAATCTAGATACTCAATTGATGGGTGAAGGAACTGAGATTTGGAAATGCACTTGAGGCCCACAGACTGCAAAACAGGAAACAACAATCAGAGGTTGCTAACTAAGGTGGTCCTCGGTGGAAGAACCCAAAACAATGACATCGTCGAGGTAATTGATGCAGCCGGGTACAAAGGCTGTCAGCTGTTCTAAAAAGTGCTGAAAACTTGTGGGCATCAAAAGGCAAGTGTAGTTAATGATATAGGCTGAAAGATGTACTGACAATGAGAAGGTGCCCAGTAGTCTCATCCAACAGGAGCTGGAGGTATGCTTCCAACAAATCAATCTTGGAAAATTAGTGACCAACTGACAATTTTGCAAGCAACTTGTCAGGGTGGGGCAAAGGGTATGTGCCTGTCACATACTATGCATTAATCATGACACTCGGGTCACCCCAGATACGAAGCTCAGCCGTCAGCTTCTTAACAATGAACAGTGGTGAAGTCCATTCACTGAAAGAAATAAGCCAAATGACACTGAGTGATGCCAAATGGTCTAATTCGATCTTGACAGAGTCACACAATGTGATAAGACACCTATCACCCCCCCCCCCCCCCAAAATGAGGGTTGGCAGACTCTTTCATGGTAATATAGGCCTGAAAACACACAATCTAGCCCAGGGAAAACAGAGACGAAAACTCAGAGCAGAGCGACTCCAGCTGCTAATACGGAACTTGATCTGGCACTAAATTTACCTCATGTGCAATGGAGAAACCAAAAGCATTAAACGCATCTAACCACAACAGGTCTGCAGTATCGGAATCATCCACAACAAGGAAAGTGAGATGGCGAAAAATACCTACAAGAGACAGGGGAGGGGGGATGACCTAGGCTCGGAATCTGCTGCTTATTGTTGCTAACCAACTTCTGCAAAACCTGTGTGAGGGGAGGGGAGGGGAGGGGAGCCAAGTCCACATATGTTTGTGCATTTATTAAAGTCACTGCAACTCCTGTGTCCTCTTGGATTTTTAACGGTTTATTAAACACACACAAGTCAATAAAAAAATTGTTCAGGGAAAGAGTAATTGTAGAGATACAGTTTATGCCCTTCAGTACTGCTGTGTCCACCATGTTCATAGCGGAGTTACAAACTGATGCAATGTGGCCTTTCTTTCGACAATTGTTTCAAAGTGCCCAATGATTAGGACACACAGCACACTTGTGTTAGACAAAGCAGTACAAGTAAGATGGAAGGAGAGCACGTGCCCACTGTTGTGACACAGCCTGTTGCTGCTGTGGCCATAACCGATACTGCCCCAGGCAAAACTGAGTTGAAGGTTGTACTGCTGCAGCAGCTTCCCTATCATCCTGAACACTTGCTGTGTGCCTAACATGGGTTGTCTGAGCAACCTCCCCCACGTAGCTATCTGATCACCTGTGGCCTGAGACACTTCAAAGGACTGTGCTATATTGAACTCAACCACGAGCGTCAGATTCTCACACTGAAGTGCTTTTTTGTGGACTTCCCTATTCGGGGCCAGGCCAATAATAGCCTCTCATAATCAGCATAGGATTCATGGTGGGTACTAGGGACAAATTCATAAGACTGGTTAAGGTGTTTTTGACAACGGTAAAATTCTACGTGCGTCAAAATGACATGCGCTCTGTCACAGTAATAGGTTAAAAGAGGCTTGCACATTTCATCAAATGATAAGTTGGCCAATTCTTGCAAAGGAGCAAATTGGCGCAACAGTTGATACATGCGTGGTGAAAGCTGAGAAAGAAAGAAAGCCTTACACTGGTTTGCATCACCCAAGGGAAAATCTTGGAAGTGTTGGTGTAACCATGTCTCGTAGTAGTCCCAATCTTCAGCCGATGCAAGAAAGGATGATGGTTGCACTGACAGGAGAGTGACCTGCCATGAACATGCAGACATTGCTTGGCTGGGAGACGTGGTGTTTTTCATAGAGAGGGATTGCACCCCTTATTGTTTTTCATGGCACTATCGCAGCACAGGCCTACATTGATGCTTTAAGCAACTTCTTGCTTCCCACTGTTGAAGACCAATTTGGGGATGACGATTGCATCTTTCAACACAATCGAGCACCTGTTCATAATGCACAGTTTGTGGCTGAGTGGCTACACGACAATAATATCCCTGTAATGGACTGGCCTGCACAGAATCCTGACCTGAATCCTACAGAACACCTTTGGGATGTTTTGGAACACTGACTTCATGCCAGGCCTCACCGACTGACATCGATACCCCTCCTCAGTGCACCACTCCGTGAAGAATGGGTTTCCATTCTCCAAAAAACCTTCCAGAACCTGATTGAACATATGCCTGCAATAGTGGAAGCTGTCATCAAGTCTAAGGGTGGGCCAACACCATATTGAATTCCAGCATTACTGATATAGGGCGCCACAAACTTGTAAGTCATTTTCAGAGAAGGTGTCTAGATACCTCTGATCACATAGTGCATGTCCTGGTTCATGTGAATCTTGAACAGCCCATTGCTTACGCTTCTAAGACTTTACTCCCACTCAACAGCAGTATTCTCAGATTGAAAAGGAGGCTTTAGCGATTGGGTTTGCCCTCAAGAAATTTCACATCTTCTCGTATGGTTCTAGGTTCCATTTAATCACAAGTCACAAGCTGTTGGTTGCTCTTTTTAACCCTTCGTCTGCCATACTGGACAAAACAGCCTATCACTTGCAGTGGTGGGCTCTCTTCCTCTCTCGTTATCATTATCAAGTCCATTACTGGCGAATGGTGCAACATGCCAGCGCCAATGCCTTATCTCATCTTCCAATCAGGCCAGACCCATCATTTGATCAGGACAAGTTGCTTTGTTTCTATTTACAGCTGAGAACCAAAAAATTGTTGATTCTTTTCCCACCAGAAGCGTGACTATAGCATCAGCTATGGCCATAGATCCTGTACTTAGTCGGGTCCTGTCTTTTGTACAGCGCATCCCGTCACTTCAACCAGCTGTGCCCGTGCGTGTTGGGCCTGTTCGGTAGGGCCGATCACCTCCCCAAGCCCTGCTGCTGCTGATGCCTCTTCCTGTGTCGCAGACAGTGTGGTTCGCGCCACAGAGGGGGTCGCTGCCTGGCAGATTGCTGTCTGGTGTTTCAACCTCTGCTTCCACTCCTCAACTGCCATTGCTGGTGCAGCCCCCCACTGCACCTGATGCCACAACCACTGCTGCCACCGCTGTTGCTAGGTCCTGTGTGGCTTTGTCTGCGACACACCTGTTGATGTCTCTGTTGCTGACCACTAACCCAAGGACTTCGCTATGGAGGTGCTGTCCCTTGTGCTGCCCTACGGCCTCTCACAAGTGGGAGGTCGGCACGCCAACATGCTCCCTCATCATTTCTGCCCCTACTGGCCAGTGCCTGCCCACCAGTTACTGCAGCAGCTGCCGTTGTTGGGCGATGAAGTGGATGTCAGCATTGTCATTGTCATTTTCTGTGACTCTTAATGCCAGAGTGTTGTAAGATTAGTGTTCTCTCTCTCTCTCTCTCTCTCTCTCTCTCTCTCTCTCTCTCTCGGTAAGAGTGCTTTTTTTCTGTACCATGCATTTTTATTTTGCCTAGCTTTTTTATGTATGTATGTATGTATGTATGTATGTATGTTATTTTCCTGCCCCCTAGAAGGGAAGAGTGGTGTACCTTCACTCATGAAGTGTGCGACTTCAAAGAGCACACATCTTTTCTTTATAGTTTACAGGCCGGATTCTTGAGGCGACCTGGTGAGCTGCCCAAAAAAACAGCATTATTTAAGTGATCGCTAACAAGTGCTCAGCATATTCTTTATGTTGTATTACTGTTGTCCACTCAATATGTTCAGTGCTATACACAAACTGTATATAAAGTACTATGTTCCCTAAATCATGTTTGTTCTTGCTATGACAACAATGTTATGCATCTAGTGGAACAGTGATGGTGTGGTGTGCTAAGAATTGCTTCCCTGAGGTGTAACCATCACTGCTAATATTTATTATCAAGAACTGAGACATCTTGCAGACATAACCCAAGAAGATGGTGTGAAGTGATGCTACTCCACAATAACACTTGCCTGTATTCTGCTAGACTGACAAAAATGCTATACAGGAGTGGAATTGGGAAGTCATTATACATCCACGTTTATTCACCTGGTCTTGCACCCTCAGATTTTCACTTCTACTGCTCTCTATTAAACAAGCTTCAAGGAAGTTCCTTTCCAGATAAAAATATAAAAATGCTCTGCAAACATGGCTTGATGAGTTCTTCGTCTCGAAACCCTGTGAGTTCTTCAGTTGCAGAATCGAAAATTTACCCAGGATTGGGAGACTGTTGTAAGCAGTAAAGGAGACTATATTATTGATGAGTCAAGTGTCTGTTATGTGTATCTGTTGTGTTTATTGAACTTATGGAAAAATGCTATGAACTTGTGCACCAACCAAATATATTCTCTCCCTTTTGCTGCCCCCCCCCCCCCCCCCGCCCCTCCGCCCCCTGCTCCCACCCATCCACCTACACACTGCTACCTCTCTCTCTCTCTCTCTCTCTCTCTCTCTCCGCCTCCCCCCCCCCCCCACCCCCCCATTCATGAGAGTTAGTCATTAACTGATTATTGTAAAGAAACAAATGTTTTCTTTTTTGTAGGTTCACTGGCCTACATTGCGAGGAAAATATTAATGAATGTGAGGACAAACCTTGCCTCAATTCTCTCGGCTGCTTTGACAACTATGGCAGTTACACGTGCCAGTGTTCCCCTGGATTTGAAGGACAAAATTGTGAACTAGTAAGTTTTTGACTGATTTAGAATATAATTATTAAACTGTGTGACTGTTACAGATGGCAAGGAGGAAGTATAAGTGAGAATGCAGTGATCAGCAACTCATAGGTGTATCTGAGAATTCTATGAGAAAACTGACTTTTGACAAATGGCTAATTTGTGCGCGCAAGATACAGTACCTCATCAGATTGTAAATGTTTTCTGTAGTTGCAAGTGTGACTTAATTTTGTGGCTGAGGCAGCAGTAGCAGCAGTTGTTGTTGTAGCAGTCGTAGTCGTAGCCATCGTCGTTGTCGTCTTCAGTCTGAAGACTGGTTTGATGCTGCTGCCCACACTAGTCTGTCCTGTGCAAGTCTCTTCATTTTTACAAAACTATAACAACCTCACACACTTGAAGCTGCTTACTGTAGTGCAACCTTGGTCTCAGTTTATAATTTTTATTATTCCCTGCCCCATCTGTTGCCCCCACTTCCCTCCATTACCAAATTCCTTGATGCCTCCTCAGGATGTGTTTTATCAACCAATGAGTTGATGCCTTATTTTAGTCAAAATGTGCCATAAGTTTATATTTTTTGCTCAATTCAATTCAGTACATCTTGATTTGTTATCTGATCTATCCATCTGATCTTCAGCATTCTTCTGGAGCAACAGATTTAAAAACCTTCTGTTATCTTCTTTTACAAAGTATTTTATATTCTGAGCATCCGCAGCTGTTGAAAGTCAATGTTAAAAAAAATTCCACTGACAGCTGGTAAAATTCTTGTTTTCTTGATACACAACTGGTTTCGCGATGTGAAACAGCATCATCAGGTGCAACAATGTTAACAGGTTGTAGGTGTACCTATCGCTCATAGTCGAGGTATATTATTCAGTAAATATTGTCTACTTTATTTTGGTGAATGAAGGGCAACAAAGACTCTTGTAAAAATTGCTGGTGGGTGGATCATGTAGTTTAAACCCTTGTTTTAAAATTTGCCTGCATCGGTGTGACAGCAGGGCAACTCGGTGTTGGAAGGGGTACTCTTAGTTGCTTGTGCAGGCTGCTTCTACCCTTCCCAACACTGGGTTGTCCTGCTATCACACCAATGAGTGCAGATTTTAAAACAAGGGTTTAAACTACATGATCCGCCCCCCAGCAGTTTTTATGAAAGTAATGGATCACGTCTTATTCACCATTTGTCCACCAATGTAAAGTAGACAATTTAACTGAATAATATATCTTGACTAGGAGTGATGGGTATCCTTATGACCTTTTAACATTGTTGCACCTGATGATGTGGCTTTAGGCCACGAACCTGGTTGTGTATTAATAAAACAAGAATTTTACTAGCTGTCAGCGGAATTCTTCTTAACATCATATTCTCTTTTTGTCTGAACTGTTTATTGCCCATGTCGCAGTTCTGTATAACCTTGCACTCCAGGCAAGTACTTTCAGAAAAGACTTCCTACCCCTTAAGTATATTTTAGATGTTATCATATTTCACTTTTTCAGAAAATAAACTTTTTTTGCTGCTGCCAGTCTGCGGTTTATATCCCACTTGCTTTGCCATTATCAGCTATTTTGCTCTCCAAGTAACATAATTTGTCTGCTGTTTGTTGCATCTCATTTCCTAAACTTGTTTCTTCAGCATCATCTGACTTTATTTGTTTAATGCTATAGTGACTGTTTGTTACTTCTATAACAAGTGTGCTTCTCTCACGGCTGTGTTCAGTAAAATGATGCTGAATTTTGCCATTTATTTCACATGAAACATATATACTAATTTCTGAAACTTGAATATCATTTGTCCTGCCCTCTTTGTTTTTTGCTTGATAATCTCCAAGTAAAATTTTTTACTGTCTTAGTGCATATTTCTAACTATCTATTTTGCTATGAATAAAAGACAAAATAGATTTTTAAAGCATTAGAGTTTGTTTTGGTGAGATAGATTAAACTTAATGATTGACGTCTTCTAATTCAATTACAGAAGTTAGAGATCTGCATCCGTAGTCCTCAAACCACCATATTGTGTGTGTATGTAGATCACACATAATGTAACAGAATCGTTTTAACCGTTCCTATTTCATTTGTGGATGGTATGTGTGAACAAAGGTGGTTGGTGTCCTACTGTGTACCAGGTCTGTTCAAAAAATTCTGGAACTTTGCGCATAAAATTTTTCTATGCTAACCCTTTACTTATTGTGCATGGTCTCCTTCAAAATACTCTCCTCCACAATTGATACACCGCTCCAATGCCTTTTCCACTTCTGGAAGCAGTCTCGGTATACCTCTTATGGTTTGCGTGAAGCACCCTCTGCGAATTTTCCTTTATCTCGTATGTCATTGCAAATCATCTTCCTGTTAATGGGGTTTTCAACGTAGAAAATAAAAATAGTCTGCGGGGGACAGGACTGGGGAGTATGGAGGATGAGGCAGCACTGTGATTTCGTTTTTGTGCAATATTCATGCACCAACAGGGATGAATGTGTGTGTGTGTGTGTGTGTGTGTGTGTGTGTGTGTGTGTGTTGATGCAAGAGCTGTGAATTGTCTCTCACATTTCAGGCCATTTCCTTCTCACATTTTCTCGCAGACGTCGTAACACGTCCTGATAGTACTATCAATTAGCAGTTTGTTCCTGTGGCACAAAAATTCACAATGAACTAATCCTTCAAAGTCAAAGAAAACTGGCTTTGACATTTGATCTGACATGACGAGCTTCTGTTTGGTCTTGGAGAACCTTTCCTCACCCATTGGGAAGAGTGAACATTGGTCTTAGCATCACATCTGTAGATGCAAGTCTCACCACCAATTACGATGCTCTTAAACCACATCTCATTCTCATTTGCGCAATTCAGGAGCTCTTCACAGCCTGCAAGGTGAAGGTCTTTCTGGTGTTGACTCATGAGCCATGGGATGAACTTGGTGGCAACAGAATGCATTTCAAGACACTCTGTTACGATTAATGACATGGTCCAACTGAAATGTTACATTCTTCTGCAATCTCTTGGATAGAGCATCTTCGATTGGCATGCACAATTTCATTGATGTTCCTGACATGAGCATTGTCGGTAGATGTCAAAGGAAGTCCTGAACAAGGTCCTCTTTAACTTTGTCCTGCCATTTTTAAACTGTGTGAACTGTTCGTAACACTAAGTATGGCTTAAGCACTCATCACCGTAGGCTTCCTGCATTCTTTGGTGTGTGTTTGAGTTTCATGCAAAATTTAATACAGACACGTTGCTCTTCTAATTCTGCATCTTGAAATTTGCTAACTGTGTGACACAACATTCTACTCAATACAGCACTGAACAATAACTAACAGACATAGAACAATGAATCTTTGGGCAGTCACACATTAAACACAGGCCTGTGCAGGGATGCCAACTGCATTTCATTCCAACACACCATTGTCACAAAGTTATGAATGTTCCGGAATTTTTTTGAACAGACCTTATATTTCAGAATCTTTGCAGTTTCACTATCATAATCATCACATGAGCTGTATCTTTGTGCCCCATGTCTGGAGTGTGTGTTGTATTCATGACAGTACAAAGATTGATTCGTTTATTTTTAAGTCAGTAACACTGGAATAAGACCATGAATGATTGGAGAATTGTGTTCTTCAGAGGTGGCTCACATTTCAGTTTCCCAAATGATTCTCATTACACACACATCTGGAAGGGTAGTACAATCAAAGGAACATCCTGAAAAGAGAATAGTTTGGTGGTGCAGCAGTCCTAGTGTGGGGAGCCATCATGCTGTATGGGAATACAGAGTTTCACAATGTTGTTTGATTGAAGGAATACTCTCACTGTCCAGAGGTCAAGAGATAAGGTACTGCAACCACATATGTGACTTTCCAGAAGTGGATCTGGTTTAGATTTAGTCTTCTTGTATGGTAATGGACACTCACATCAAGCTACTATGGCAGACGAATTTTTTTTTTTCACAGATGAATATATCCACTACACAGACTACCCAACGAGGCTTTTCCCTTTATATTCTGTAGAATTTTAGAACATACGTAGAATCCATAGGAGATGAATTGCAGTGAATCAACCACCACCCAACAGTCTTTTAGACATTCACACAGCTCTTTTATGGGAGTGTTCACTATTTTGTTGTTGTGTAAGCAATACTCCAGATTTTCTGATTTTTTTAAAAAGTGTATTCTTAGTTTCAAAATTTTTCAGTTTTGCCATTTTTACTTCCTGTTGTTTTCCATATATGTTATGGCTGAGCTCTGCATTCTTCTGTAACTCTTCCAACATTATGTTTAGGGAACGTGTTCTTTTTATCCCAATTGCACTGTACCTCTGGAAACTAGTTTAGATCAGAAAAATACCCAAGATATTCCTACGAAGGCATGGACTGATGTGGCTACATACCTTTACACTCATGTTGTGAAATATTATTATTCTGTAGACTGTGGACATTCATGGAAGATAGGAATAAGAATTGAGATTATTTTGGATTTTAATGATAATGTGATAATTCCCCAATTCATATTATATGATTGAGCAAATGTAGTCTATATGCAACAGATTATTTAATAATTTTCAGCAACTTTTCTACTGGTGCATATTTTTCTAATGGAAATGTGTTAACTCAGTCATGAGTGTAGTGTTTAAAGACATAATAATACATATCGTTACTTTGTGTAAGGAGTAAATTATCATCTTTATTTTTAGTAAACAGCATTGTCAAAATTAAAAACCAAATTAAACTATTTATTGATCTGGTGGAATTACATTTTCCTTGAGACATACGAGTCTCAACTTTATCTTTGATAATGATAGACAATAAAATTGAGACTTATACCGTATTTACTCGAATCTGAGCCGCACTCGAATCTAAGCCGCACCTGAAAAATGAGACTCGAAATCAAGGAAAAAAAATTTTCCCGAATCTAAGCCGCACCTGAAATTTGAGACTCGAAATTCAAGGGGAGAGAAAAGTTTTAGGTCGCACCTCCAAATCGAAACAAAATTCGTCTAATTGTAATATGAGACACAATTTAGGTCGAATGAATGACGATACAGCTGCAGTAGTTTGGTTCGAATCGTAAGGTTAGCAGTTACGGTTTACCAGGTAGCCATTGCTACGCGTCACGTGCTCTGTCCGTATTTATACGGATATCCTTCCTTTTTCACGTGCTTCGTCTGGTTTGAATTGATTGCTTATTTTTCTTTGATCTGATAAGTGCCGTTCTCTTTGTTATAGGTGTTTACGTCACTCTAAGCTGAAAATGCATTACTGTACTGTGTCATGCATTGTTTGTCGCATTCTGATAGTGCGTGTTTACGGCCTGTCACCGCTCGCGGCGTGGCTTGCTTTTGTGCGCGCTACCGCTGCTTGCAAATAAAAAATAGAGAGGAATCGTTTCGTTAGCGAAACATTTGTTGTTACTTACACTACTGCTTTCTTTGATAATGATCAACAAGAACCAAATAATAGACTGCGTATGATAGATGATGATCTGAACGAAATTTTAGCGAAAATTTTTCTCCGTTTGAAAATCTTTGCAGGTGCCTCTTTAGTTCATTACATTCTGCACAGAAATTAGAGTCATCTTAGATTTAAAAATCTAGTCAGTTGCCGTGCTTCATTTCTGACTGTATCACTATCAGGCATAAGAATAATACGAATATAAACATGACATGATATGTATATTCTTCCGCGTTTGCTGTTGTCTCACTCTAGTTTCGTAGTTTATTAGGCAGACAGGATTTAAATGAGATAGTAGCAAACACGAAACAATACATGGCAAAATGTTTATATTTGTATTAATCTTATGGCTATATGTGATTCACAATTCATAAAAGCTCCTATTAGCAACCATCTCTTCTCACAGGTAGGAAAAAATTCAGAACGTAGAGTTGGCCATATTGACAAACATCCCAAACAGTCTTGCCAGTCGGATTTTCATAGTACATTGAAATGCTGCTACATTCGAAGATCAACAATACAGAATTTGTATTTACTTCGTTGAATAATGTACCAAAATGCAGTGGTCGAAACTCTGGGCAGAGGAAAAAGGCTCGTCTTCCACTTTTTTTTTTTATTTATTTACTGACGCAGAGATTTTGGTGCCAGTATTTATCTTTGTGCCTACAAAGCATGCCTATGTGGCGCTACATATATTCGACGGCAGAAGTTAGTTGTGGCGGCACCCACCAACATTTTTCAGAACTCCCGCTTGCTTTGCACTCGATTCTAAGCCACAGGCGGTTTTTTGGATTACAAAAACCGGAAAAAACGTGCGGCTTAGATTCGAGTAAATACGGTATGTCTCAATGAAAACATGATTCCATCAGATCAAGAGATCACCTACTCCTGAGGTACAGGCAGGATTTCTCCATTACATACAAAGCTGAGGTGCTATTCCAATACCAGAGAGCCTAGGCAATACTGATGAATTAAGAAGGGGAAAATGCTTTGAAGGCATGAATTGAAGTCTGTGTTAGGGAAAGCATTGGACTGTGGTAGTCCATGCAGTTGTGTTATCCATAGTGCTATGGTGGTGTAATCGTTTGCACATCAGCATAGTAAGCGAGAGACTCAGGTTCAAGTCCCACCCATGGCACAAATTTTAATTCATTCTTTCAACTTTTATCATTATCGAAGAAAAGATTGTGAATTTGCGACAACTATACACAAATGCATTGGACAGCAATGGTCATCACCAGTACATTCCTGAAGCACCACACCGGCGGCAACCGGCGGGAGCCAACATGACCTGAGTGGTTCCAGACTTGCACGGCAGTGACATCGCAAGTGAAACACACTGCCTGCAATCGTTAGCAGCTGACATGATCTGAATGATTTCACACATGCATGGAGAATGACACTACTATGCCCTGTCCCAAGGACACTGACCTTCAGCCAGCCACAACAAACACTCCTCCACATAGTGACAACATTCCTCTGACAGGTGCGCAGACAGGATCCCAACTGTGTTGGTTCCACATTCACTTCAGCACCAAAGTGCATAACTGACCTACACCATGCAGCCTCCCAAGCACAAGATGCGATCCAAATTGGAACACGCAGTGACACCGCCCATAGCTCAAAATGTGGGCTGAACCAGTTTTGTCCAAATCCTAAGTGACAGCAGTGGACTCTTAAGTGCTGGGTCTCTTAACAAATCAATGCTTTCTGTTTGACACAGGTTCGGAAGCAAGTTCCATTCCCAGGAAGAACCTTCTTACAGAGCTTCCTACACTGGCTGTGCAACTATGTGCTGAAAACAACTTTCCTATAAAATTTTAAAGAATGCTGTAGACCTCGGCCTCCAAAAAGTATTTTCATGGCAATTTTTGGTCATGGATGTTCATGAACCAGTTTTAGACACGAAGTTCGTCCTTAACTGTCACCTATCTCCAGATCTGAGTCTGGGAACCCTACAGAAAACCAGTAGCGGAGAATCTGCGCACAGCATGGCTTGTGGTCTGCCACTATATACACAGCTGGCTTCATAGGACCCCAATCTGCAAGCACCTTCAATGTACGCTATACACAACCATTGTCTACAGCTACTAAATGATTATCAAACATTAGAATCAGAGATACAGCAGATTACAAATTCTTCTGTAGTAAGTGAATTAAGCCACATGTTCTTATCTGCAGCACCTCCAATGCAGCAGCTACACACTTCTGCCACAACTAATACCAATGGGATAGCAACTGTCATGGCATTGGAAGTGGACACACGTAATATATCTGCAACACACTGCAACACATAGGCCACCAACAATGCAGCTCAGTACGATGAATTTTTCTCACAGTGCTCGTGCATCCTGAATGAGTGGTACCTCTGCCCAAAGGGATTCAGGTATGTCATCTCAACAGAGAAGCATTCACCATTAAACTTTGGATAAAATCAGTACCACACCAGTTTGAATGGTCAACAGACTGCTCACTAGAAGTTACAAACTTCCCAGTGACGCCGGTGCATCTGTGATTACGTCAAGATTATCGGCTGTTTGATTCCTTGCAATCACAGCTTCTAGGTTACAACAATCACCTACTAGCATGCGAGTAGATTCTGACGTCACTGCACCCACTACCCCATTGCCTCCACAGTCCAGCATCCCACAGCCATAAATCAATACAGACAACAAGCTGCTACAGCTGTCCCTGTTGATCTCCAATCTACCTCAGCCAATATCACCTGTATTGAAATGAGACAGGGATCACAACACCATGCTATGTTTTCTCTCATTCAGTGAGAAATGGTCCAGCCATACCCTGCTTAATAGCCAGCCATAGCGTGGTTGGTCGTGCATATATGTGCCAAAAGGAATGCATAATATTTGCTATGGAATGACATTACATCTCCATGCCAAAAGAATTTAAAGATTTAATTGAAGATTGAAAAGCAAAAAATTATGGTGATCAATAGACACGATTCATAGTTCTGTACATCAAGAAGCACTTTGTTCTAAATTTTCAGTGGTGGGGCATGTGATGAAATTGGTGGTACAAATAGTAAATTTCAGTTAGTCATACACATTACTGTACTGTCAGTTGGTACAGTTTTTGATGAAATTGAACAAAGAGTATAGAGATTTTACATATTACTGCAAAGTATGTAGGTTAAGTCAAGAAACGTGTCTGGAGTGATTTTTTTAAATTTAAAACCCAGTATTGTTGAATTTCTGAAGGAGAAAGGAAAGCTGGGACAAAAATTAAAACTTTTGGAACGAATTGATGGCCGCGTATTTTAGATGGACTTGACTGCATACAGTCCACAGTAAGACATTGCAAGGAAGGAACAATTTATTTCTGGTTTGATGGGATTGTGTGTGTGTGTGGGGGGGGGGGGGGGTGCATTTAAAATAAAAAAATCATCTGACAAAAAACACCTTCGCTTTCCCTCAGTTCACTGACATGAAAGAAAATGTGAGTTTTGAAGAATTCATTGTGGCCTCGAAAAAAGTACAAGGGTAGTTTTCTAAACATTTTGAGGACACTAACAATCTTACATCTGTTTTCGTGCTGGTTACAAGACCATTTGCCATTTCAGTTGAAAGTGCACGAATGCATTTGCAGATGGAATAGAGTGACTAGCAGTGTGATTCCCATTTAAAAGACAAATTCTTTTTTGTTAAAATAGTAATGAAGTTGAAGTTGTGAGTATGATAAAATATTTAGACTAACATATGTGTGTCAAAGGCCTTTTTTTGATTACGAAACTAAATAAGTCACAATTATGTGGGAACCTGAGTGTGAAAATCTGTGAAATTGTCTGTGTCTGTCCAAATGTCAACAGTTTGCACCAGTTAAAAAGTATATCGTGTCTTTAACATGGCAAAAACAATCAAATTTTTGTTTGTGATTTATGTTGTTGAGAAATATGAAATATGAAACCAAATTGTGTGTAGTGCAACAGCATTGCCATTTAAATGCAGCATGTTGAAAGTTTCCCCCACTTCTGCTTTCCCACACTCAGACAGCATGGCGTGGTGGTGGGGGAAGTGTGCGGTCAGGTGAGACAGCTGTGGCTCTCGTGCCAGTGCACGGCTCACTTGCCGAAATCTTGGCTGTCCTGATGTAGAGGATTTGTTGAATACAAATAAAAAGTTGAACATTGTAATGTTTATGTGACTAGTTAATATTCAGCACTTCCTATACCATGTTTGTGCTTATTGTTTATTTACACCATTATTTATATTCTACCTGTGATTTCCAGTATAGTTTTATTGTTGTCATCACCAATAGTGTTGGTTCTACCAAAGCATTAATGCAACTTCAGACAGTGATACTTCTGTACTTTTGTTTCAGATTATAAATGAATGTTTGTCCAGCCCCTGTCTCAATGGTGCTACATGTGTGAACAAAGTTGGATCGTATACTTGCCAGTGCCTTCCTGGTTATACAGGGGATCATTGTGAAAACTTCACATTGGATTGTGATCGTATTTCCTGCCCTCCAAGTACACATTGTTTAGAAATGGCTGGCGTGTATCACTGTGTGTGTAAACCTGGCTATAGAGGTAAGTGAACATATTGATAATACACGAGCTAAGTTAAAAATGACTTCTGATTGCATACTAACAATAAAAAAGAAGCTCATAGTGTTCATCGTACACTGTAATGTATGCAGATCCTTTACTATATGTTGTAGTCACTACATATGTTGCTGAAATCCACCCTCTGTTTTGTTGACCTTTGAACTTTTTATTTATTTTGAATATAGAAGAATAATTTGTTGTAGCTTCTTAGCCAGTTGACAATATTTTACATCAACTCCTTATTCACTGGAAAATATTCCATAGTCAGTGAGGAGACAATTATCACTAAGCAATGTACCTGGACTAAAAGGCATTGGGTAAAAGGAAAAAAAAAACTGTTTAGTGTAAATGTTTCATAAAGCATTCATGCAGGTAAGAAAATGACGCAGTTGATTAATGCCTCTTGTGTTTAATTCATATTGTCTACGTGTGCAACATTTCAGAATAAGCATCCTAAAATGCTATCAACTGGATTCTATAAATAATGTCGACTAAATTCTGCTCTGTTACCAGAACATTGTCATCATTATGTCATTTTATTTCAATTTCTCTGCTATTGTTTGAGTATCTGCATTGCATGGAAAAGAAGCAACAGGTCCCCACCCCCTAAAATTGCAGTGTCAACGTCTTGGAAAGACAATTTGTAGAAAAACATTGAGATTTCTGTTAAGGAAATAAACTATGACTGCAATTTATTTTCAGTGCATTGTGTACTGTGAATAATTTGGTTTGGACTAGTTTAATTAAAAACACTGGATTAATTTAAAATGAACTTAAACATTCTTGACCTCAAGAAACCTTTATTTTTGTGGCTGTCAGTTTGGGTCAGTTACTGACCATCTTGCCATTATGTTGGTGGGTTGTGGTGGTGAACAGAGCAGGCATTACGTGGAGTTCGTAATGCCTGCTCCGTTCACTGCCACCACCTACCAACATGGTATGAGGTCTGAAGATGATCAGTAACTGACTGAAACCGGTAACCACTAAAACAAAGGTCTCTTGTGCTCGAGACTGTTTACATTCATTTTAAAGTACTAAGGATAACTGCTGTTCTCCATGAAAGATATTCTCAAAAATTACTGGATCAATTTATAACCTGCTAGAAGAGGATAAAAACGATACTTAAGGAAGTGATGTTTTTATCATTAATGTAATATTTCACTCCTACAGTACTGGCCTAATTGTAGTAGTGTTAATAATGATTCTTTGTCTCACAGCCAATCATTGTGGTTGTTATTGGTAGATGGTCAAAGTAACACTGCCTCATGTATTTTTTTCCTGTTTGCTTTTATGGAAGGACTCTCCACATTTTACACTTTGCTTAAATCTTGCAATCAGTCTCAATGAATGCGTGCTATGTAAATACCCTGGTTTTGAAATAATGAACTATGTACTGTGACTTCTAGAGCTGAAAAGTGTGGACTCTACACCTTAAGTAATCACAAAATACAAATACTGATGTATACAGTTTTGCTGATACAATTTGAGAGGTAACAAATTTTCCAGAAAGTTTTCTTGATTTCCTAGACAAAATCTGCAGTTAGAAATGATGTAATAATGGCACTAAAATTAAAACATAATATATAACAGTGGGAAGCAATAACAAGAATTTTGAAATAATAATTGCAAAAATTTATGACGTTACGTTAAGAGTAATAAAAGAATCATTTTTGGCTAATATTAATTGAAACTGCAAGAAAATGAAGTATGAGATAGTATAGTAATTTTATGGTTTTGCACTATTGGCTGTTGATGTGAAATACAAATGTTTGTATGAGGCTAGGTATTTTTACAATAGTAACTTGTCGTTTACCATTTAACTAAATATGTGTGAAATTTTGATAGTCATACACTCCCCCAAAATCATTTGAGATTAAAAAGAAAAACTGAGCAATGTCTATTAATGATCCTATTATATTACAAAATAACTGTATTAGCAATCACAAAGTTGTTTTATATCTGACTATCAGTGACACTCCAGCATTGTGTGGATAATATAAACAAAAAGTTTGCATAGTGCTTATAGTCCTGCATAATGCAAAATAGAAATACTGTAAAAACTGAGCTGGCCGCTGGTGGCCGAGCGTTTCTAGGCACTTCAGTCTGGAACCGCGTGGCCGCTACGGTTGCAGGTTCGAATCCTGCCTCGGGCATGGATGTGTGTGATGTCCCTAGGTTAGTTAGGTTTAAGTAGTTCTAAGTTCTAGGGGACTGATGACCTGAGATGTTAAGTCCCATAGTGCTCAGAGCCATTTGAACCATTTTTTTTTGTAAAAACTGATCCTCACATTGTGAAATTAAACAAACATACAGAAGTCTAGTACTGTAGAATTAAAATGTGCAACGATGTTGCATATTTCAGAAAAGACATGAAGTAGGTACAACATTTATGAGCAATGTACTAGTGACAAAATTCATTACATGAGACATACGTATCTGAATTTCTGAGGCTTGTCTGTGTTGTGTTGACTGTCTAAAAAGATTAATTCACACTACTTATATTTGCCTTTCTACTGGGATTTTCTTTCTAATTTCAGCAATTTCAGGGACCAGTTGCACTGAACTTGACTTGTGTGATAGTAGCCAGTTTTGTAAAAATGGAGGCACTTGTTTCATCAGTGACAAAAGAGTTTGTGTTTGCCCACCAGGATTTACAGGTACGTGCTTCTGCATTTTAATATTGTTCATATATTTAAATTATAATTTTGTCTTTCTTTTTTCTTATCATTTCTTACACAGCCAATGTGTTGTCAGATAAATGAGATGTAGTTGTATGCAAGCACATAGCACATATTGATAATTCATATTGCTTGGACATCATCCAAAATTAAAACACGAATTTTGTTATACACTGTTGCACCTTTAAGTGTTGCTGCTTTAATGCCACAAAGCAAGCACATGATGGGACAGTTTTACAGATATCGTATTATTAGTGGTTGGACATTGTAGGTGGTTGGCATAGCAGTGATTTCTATCCTGTTTATCTCCCTGTCAAACATTCTACACTTCAACTACACAGTGAATGGTTACCTATATTTCTTCCACTATTTGTTTTTTGCCCAGGGCGTTCCATTGTATTAGTTGATTACTAAGATGTTTTTAAGGATTAATTTAAATTTTGAGGAAGTGTGGCAGTAGCTCATCAGCTAAATGAAATTGAGATTAAAACTACTTTAAGCTGAACGTAATCAAGTAATTTAGAATAACCATATCCATGGACTCATATTTTAAAAGACCTTTAACCCTTTAGTGCTGGCACAGGGCGCTGTGGACATCACACACATTAAAAACTGCTTGTACCGTTAGCTTAAATTTTCATAATTGTCTAAAATCCCTGTTAACTTTCTACCAGTAGCATAAGAAATTAAATTAGAGTACACTAAATTTCGGTTATTGTTGTTGTTCAATTGCCAAAAACATACAGTGGAGTATTCAGGACACTTGCACCAGTCCTAATGTAACAAAAACCAAAATAATACCATGTGTCAGGTTTTTAGGTTTTATGACCATTTCATTGTTGTTGCATTTAATGTTGTGGTATGTCAACCCATTGTTGTCCACTATTGCCATTCTAACCACTTATCAAGTGAAATAAAAGTCTTGGAGTCAGTATGCTTTCAGTCACTGATGGTAACGTGTTAATGTACAGTTTGTGTACATATGGAGAAAACAAAGGTGAATACATAGGTTACTTAAAGAAGATGGACAATTCAGATTCAGAATCATCTGGATGAGTGAAGAACTGGAACATGAAACTGACACAGGCATAAATAACTTTTGAAAATAATTTCTCAATGAAAAGGATAAAGAACCCTTTGCCGAGAAATATAAGGAGACAACCTCAAAATACTATTATACATCTAAAAGATGTGAGAGGTGCAGCCAAAATTGCAAAATTGATCTTAGAGGGTGTGGGACACTAAAGTGCTGCTTGTGGGAGCGTATAGGGCAAGGTGGGGATGGAGTAGTGCAGGACAGCTAGGTGCAGTCAGCAAGTTAGACGAAGGGCGGCGGGACGGAAAAGGAAAGAAGTAAAAAGTATGTGGGTTCATTAGTGGGATAGAACACTATGTGGGAGCAGGAAAGGGGATAGGGAGGGTTATAGGAACATAGGATATATTGCAGGGAGAGTGCGCACCTATGCAGTTCAGAAAAATTGGTGTTGGTAGGACGGATCAAGATAGTACAGGCTGTGAAGCAGTCACTGAAATGAAGAACGTTGTGTTAGCTCAGCAGCTGGGTGGTCCAGTTATTTCTCAGCCACAGTTTGTTAGTGGCTAGTCATTTGCACAGACATCTTGTTGATTGTCATGCCCACATGGAACGCAGCTCAGTAGTTACAGCTTAGCTTGTAGATCACATGAATGCTTTCATAGGTAGCATTGTGTTTGATGGGATAGGTGATGCTTGTGACCTGCGTGGAGTAGGTGTGATGGTGGGAGGATGTAAGAGACAGGTTTTGCATCTAGGTATATTACAGGGACATGAGACATGAGGCAAGGGTTTGGGAAGAGTAGGGATGGATGAGGATATTGTGTAGGTTCAGTTGGTGGCTGAATGCCACTGTGGGGAAGGATAGTGTGTAGTACATTCTTCATTTCAGGGCACAAGGAGAGGTAGTCGAAACCCTGGTGAAGAATGTGATTCATTTGCTCCATTCCTGGTTGATACTGAGTCAGGAGGGGAATGCTCCTCTATGGCCAGATGGTGTGACTTTGGGAGCTGGTGGGTGAATGGAGAGGTAAGACATGTGAGATCTCTTTCTGTACAAGACTGGAAGGGTGATTACAGGCTGTGAAGGCCTCAGTGAGACCGTTGACATATTTCAAGAGGGAATTTTCATCACCTATGCGACAGCCATGAGTGGCTAGGCTGTATGGAACGGACTTCTTGGTATGGATTGGATCACAGCCGTCGAAGCAGATGTGTTGCTGGTGGTTGGTAGGTTTGATATGGATGGAGGCACAGCTGTAGCCATCTTTGAGATGGAGGTCAAGATCAAGGAAGGTCACTTGTTGGGTTGAGGAGGACCAGGTGAACCAAATGGGGGAGAAGGTTTTGAGGTTCTGGAGGAAAGTGGATAGGGTGTCCTCACCTTTGATCCAGATCATGAAGATGTCATCAGGAAATCTGAACCATGTGAGGGATTTGGGATTCTGAGTGGCATAGGATGATACCATGCCGGTGTCCGGGGCATAGCAATGGACTGTACAGTGTAAGAGAGGCCCTCACACATAATTAGGAAAATATATTGGTGGTGTGATACAGTTGGGAGGTAATATAGCTTTATGCAAAAGACATGCAGTGGGTCAGTACCTGGTGGAGAGTTCATAGGTTTCACTGCAGATGGCAGTTTAAATTATATGCAGTTACATATCACAATGCAACACTGTTCAGTAGCATTTTTAGTTTTCATCCTGAAAGATCATTTAACATGTACATGGTCACCTCAGTTGTATGATTTTCAGGGAGCATAGCCTGGAAAGATGGGTTGCTACAGTTGATGCGTCAGCAGTTCTCAATAATTGTAACAACAGTGAGTGCTTTGGTTTTTAATCTTTTATTTGGCATTGTGACTGGATGCACACCTTTTTCACTGTGCTGAAAGAATACATACTTGCATTGATGTACTAGTTGTATTCAACAAATTAACTTTGTCATCTAATAAGATCACTAGATTGATTCACATTAAGAACCACTTACGTGTCATGAGAAAATTTCTTGCTGTGCTGTCAAGCTAAACCGCCAATTTATTCTGAATTTTTCAATGAAGTAATTGTCGCCCGATTATATATGTATAGAGTGGAGAGAATGATAGTGCTAGGTTGTTCGTATAATAAAGATGCAAGCTTGTCATCAGCAGTTGACTGGCCAGAAATTGCATTGCAGTGTTCCAGATGTACGAGGGGCATTTGAAAAGTCTGTGCAAAGTCTGAGAGATGGCACCACCAGCGTGTATCGAGGTCATTTTTAGTTAGTAGCATCTTTGGAAAGAACGCACACCAAGTTTCAGCCTATTGGTCTCTTTCTTTGTGTTTGGCATTCGTGTGAATAAAGGAAGTTGATTGATTGTAAAAAAATGGACGAAAAAGAATTTCATGTGGTGATTAAACATTACTTCATGAAAGGCAAAACGCCTCAGGAGACTAAAGAGAATCTTGATAAACATTACGGTGACTCTGCACCTTCAATTAGAACTGTTTATAAGTGGTTTCAAAATTTTTGGAGTGGCCATATGGGCACAAGTGATGCTGAACGTTCTGGACGCCCTGTGGAGGTTATGACTCCAGAAATCATTGATGAAATCCATGATATGGTGATGGATGACAGATGAGTTAAGGTGCATGAGATTACTAGTGCTGTGGGCATCTCGAATGAATGGGTACATAATATTTTGCATAAACATTTGGACATGAGAAAGCTATCTGCAAGATGGGTTCCACGATTGCTCATGCTTGGCCAAAAACGGAATCGTGTGAAGTGTTGCAAGGATGGTTTGCAGCTGTCCAGGAAGAATCTGCAGGACTTTAAGCATCGTTTCATCACTGTGGATGAAACATGGATACATTACTGTACTCCTGAGACCAAACGACAATCTAAACAATGGGTTACTAAGGGAGAATCTGCACCAAAAAAGGCAAAGACCATTCCTTCGGTCGGAAAGGTTATGACGACTGTCTTTTGGGATTCGCAAGGGATAATACTCATCAACTATATTGAAAAGAGTAGACTATTACAGGTGCATATTATTCATCGTTATTTGACCGTTTGAAAACGAAGCTGCAAGAAAAACGCCGGCAATTGGACCACAAAAAAGTCCTTTTCCATCACGACAATGCACCAGCATACACCTCAGTAGTTGCGGTCACAAAATTAATGGAAATAGGATTCCAACTTGTTTCACATCCCCCCTTTACAGCTTTTTTTCCAAGCCAAGTGTAAAACTTGAAGTGTTACTTTTTAGAGCCTTATGTGTTGTAAGATGAGTAATGAGTTGCTACACGATACTACGAGCTGCACAAACCTAACAGTCTGATGCTCAGGAAAAAGTGAAGAGATTCAGTAAATATTGCAGTGCATTATTTAAACAATTTTGAGGTTTTTTATGTAGCTCTGGTAGCAGCAGAACAAGAGAAAAACTAACAATGGTGTCTTTCATTCCTTTTTTTAAGTGATGTTTGACAGCTGAATCTATGAAACTGTATATTTTCCTGTGTGATGCATCTTTAATGTGAAATGACTAGAAAAATCGAAAGTAATTGATTTAACCATTATTTCAAATACTGAAAAGAATAGTTTTTGCAGTACATTTCTATGTTTATTTACTTTTCTCTCAGTGACCCATTTCTTATACTGCAATTTTAGGCTACACGATCCAGTCACATTAAGGTACCACTGCCCATGTTCAACATCAGCATGCAGTAAATACTCACAGATGGCACGGAATCATTTCCAAAACATCTAAGTTTTTAAACTGTTTGTGTGCTGCAGTGGTTAAAGTGTACTATGCATAGCAAAATGGTGCTATCCAAAGCCGGCGTCAAGGTGGCTGTGGTGCATCGCAGGTCATAGATGACAGGGGTGAAGGATGCCAGCAGAGATATGTATGGATGGACAGACATGCAACTGTTGAGCAACTGACTGCACAGATGAATCAAGGGGCTACCAACTGTGTCTCCTCAATGACTGTAGTGAACATTGCGATATATGGGCCTCTGTGGCAGGCAGGTTCATGCACCCATGCTGACTGCTGTTCACCAGTGACGAAGGCTGGAACTTCCACACCAGTACTGGCAGCTGGATGTCCGCTGACTGGTGACAGATGGCCTTCTTAGATGAATCACATTTTATACACCATCAGACAGATGGCTGTTGGTGTTTACAACATGAAATGTCTTTAAGCAAACACTGTGCAACTGGGAGGGGAGCTTATGGTCTGGCAATGTTTTTGTGGCATTCCCTGGGTGATCTCATCACACAGCTCACAGTGTACATGCATGGTTTGAAGAGCACTAGAATGAGTTTACAGTACACTGCTGGTGACCAAACTCCCCAGATTTAAACCCAGTAGAGAATTTGTGCAACCACCTCGGCCAAACTATTCGCACCATGGATCCTCAACCAAGAACCCTAGCGCAGCTGGGCACGACCCTGGAGTTGACATGGCTCCCCATCCCAGTCAGTATCTTCCTGAACCTTGACTCTATTCCTGTTCATCTCATGCTGCAAAAGGCAGTTATTCAGACCTTTGGCAGGGGGTTACAGTAATGTGACTGGAAGTGTAATTATGGCAACATTGTGCTTGACTGTTAGACACTGTGTTAAAATATTTCATATAGATGGAAATTACATACTGTCTTTTAGCAATATAAATATAATTTTCTTTCTGTTTCCAACACTCAGTAATAAAACATAGTTTTATTTCAGTGATCACCATCAAGAGGTAAAATCATGACCTGAGGTCAGTAATTTCTATGTGGGAGTGCATGTCATTGTGTATTGCATAAAAATGAATTATGTTTTGTTAGTGATCCATTTTATGTAATTTGACGAGTGTTGTAAAATTAGTTACATAGTGTTCTGTGCATCTATAGCTTGCCTAAAAAAATTGCATCTTTACAGTTGACATATTACCAATGTTGAAACTGTTCATCTGAGTACATTTTTGTGCCATTATGTGATAATGACTTTGAGCATGCATTTGTTTTTGCATGAAAAGAGCTGTTTTGCTGACTTTGTCAGGCTGTAACCATTCTATTCATTTCAGGATTTACATATTGAAACTGGGAAAGTTTTTGGTGCTTACAATGTAGTATTAATTAATTAGGACTGCATGCAATCTGTTATGCTGCCTTAGAACGTTTATTGCTTGCATTCCATTTACTCACTGTTAAATATAAACATTCACCATCAGACAAGTTATAGTGTGCTCGTTAGAACTTAATTACATATGTGGCTGCTTGTACAATCTTGTGGATAAGTGTTTGTTTATGAACATCTGAAACTTATGGTGAAATCTGTGAGCCTCTGATGAGTACAGATTCTGTCATATCCAAAGAGTATCCAAGATAGTTTCTCTTAAAAGGTGCAGCTAAAGAGGAATCATGTAGCAAAACCGAGGCTCCATGTCAGAATGTGTTTTTTACTATTTAAACAAAAAATAAGTTTTCCAAAGATCACACACTATTGTAAGAATGACTTGAGGAGATTTCTGATACTTGAAAATTAGTAATATTTGACATAGTTGTAACTCTTCTTATAGTGACGAAAAATTAAAGAAAATAAGTGACACAGTCCTTGAGTTTGTACCTTCAGGAATTCTGATGACTGTTGGCTGATAGCGTGTATCCTCACAGAACTAATGACCCCCTTAAGAGAGCTACAGGTGGTTTGACATTTATTATTAATGATTTTACAACACTTCACTTTTTCCCATTGCTGCTGACTTAAAACCAGCTACTGTCACATTGCGCATCCAAGCAGGATGACACTACGCCTCCTATATCTGCCACTTTATGAAACCCTAGATACAGAGTAATGCTGACGGTGGCTGCTTTGTGGTGATTTCAATATCATGATGTTCTGTAGGATTCAGCTATTTTCGCCTATCCCAGGGGGTGACCTGTTGAAAGTGTGGTATTTACAAAGGATAAAGAATGCCTTCTGAACGGGGAGCAGAGTACACACTTCAGCACTTCTGCAGACTTATTCTTTGCCATTGATTTTGTTTTATGCTCTTTCAACCTGGCACACAGTTCAGTGGAAATAGTTTGGTGATCTGCTTGCCAGTGATCACTTCCCAATGTACACACACCAAAAAAAGTTTAGCATCACCTCGGTTCCAGAACCTGTACAGAAAATTGGAATACAGATCAACATAATTTCTGCCCTTTTTATTGCTCATGAAAACCACACATTGCATGTTGTACCACCATACAGCGAGATCTTCAGAGGTGGTGGTCCAGATTGCTGTACACACCGGTACCTCTAATACTCGGTAGCACGTCCTCTTGCATTGATGCATGACTGTATTCATCGTGGCATAGTATACACAAGTTCACCAAGGCACTGTTGGTACAGATTGTCCCACTCCTCAACAGTGATTTGGCATAAATCCCTCAGAGTGGTTGGTGGGTCACGTCATCCATAAACAGCCCTTTTCAATCTATCCCAGGCATGTTCGATAGGGTTCATGTCTGGAGAACATTCTGGACACTGTAGTTGAGCGACTTCGTTACCCTGAAGGAAGTCGTTCACAAGATGTGCACAATGGGGGCGCGAATTGTCATCCATGAAGATGAATGCCTTTCCAATATGCTGCCGATATGGTTCCACTATCAGTCGAAGGATGGCATTCATGTATCGTACAGCCGTTATGGCACCGTCTGTGACCACCAGTGACGTACATCAGCCCCACATAATGCCACCCCAAAACATGGCTCCACATCCCAGTCAGTATCTTCCTGAGCCTTGACTCTATTCCAGTTCATCTCATGCTGTAAAAGGCAGTTATTCAGGCCTTTGGCAGGGGGTTACAGTAATGTGACTGGAAGTGTAACCTCCACCTTGCTGCACTCGCTGGACAGTGTGTCTAAGGCGTTCAGCCTGACCGAGTTGCCTCTAAACATGTCTCCGACGATTGTCTGTCTGAAGGCAAATGCAACACTCATTGATGAGGAGAACGTGATGCCAATCCTGAGCAGTCCATTCGGCATGTTGTTGAGCCCATCTGTACCACACTGCATGGCATCATGGTTGCAAAGATGGACCTCGCCATGGATGTCAGGAGTGAAGTTGCGCATCATGCAGCCTATTGTGCACAGTTTGAGTCGTAACATGACATCCTGTGGCTGCACGAAAAGCATTATTTAACATGGTGGCATTGCTGTCAGGGTTATTCTGAGCCATAATCCATAGGTAGCGGTTATCCACTACAGTAGTAGCCCTTGGGCAATCTGAGCAAGGCATGTCATTGACAGTTCCAGTCTCTCTGTATCTCCTCCATGTCTGAACAACATCACTTTGGTTCACTCCAAGATGCCTGGGCACTTCCCTGATTGAGAGTCGTTCCTGGCACAAAATAACAATGCGGACACGATTGAACTGCGGTATTGACCGTCTAGGCATGGTTGAACTACAGACAACACGAGCCGTGTACCTCCTTCCTGGTGGAATGACTGAAACTGATTGGCTGTCGGACCCCCACCATCTAATAGGCACTGCCCATGCATGGTTGTTTACATCTTTGGGCGGGTTTAGTGACATCTCTGAACAGTCAAAGGGACTGTGTCTGTTATACAATATTCACAGTCAATGTCTATTTGCAGGAGTTCTGGGAACAGGGGTAATGCATAACTTTTTTTGATGTGTGTAGATACACATTCGTAGCAGAATGATCCAAAATAAATATACAGTAAAGGATTTATTCATAAGGTGAACCAAAGACTATGCTGCCAACTGCTCTTCTCTGTTCTTGGCCTTTATCCTGTATCTTGATGGAGTCAGGAAGTTAATCTGGTTTTGGTTGGTGTAAAAGGGAGGGGGTTAAAACAATCTCGATTTGGCATTGTTAGTGGTGTGGTATGGTTAGATGATCTTTTTGTCTGTGAACATTTTCAAATGAGAAGGGACATGAGCAATAGCCCAGTATTCACCTAGTTGGATGTGGGGAAACCACCTAACATTTGTTTGTCTCCTGCTGTCTTTCAGTAATGAATGGAAAGTTACAGATAACTGTGAAGGGAAAAAAAGGATTGTTGTTGTAAATACTGAACTCAGTAATTCAACCACTAATCTTCTGTTATGTGGGAGAAAGTGTGTGGTTGGAAACACTATAAATTCTGCTGTGAGTGAGAGAAACAGAAAGGTATCAGGGAGAGGTGAGAGATCCCTCATAAGTTATGTAGTGGAGATTGAAGTCCTCTCAACATGCTCAGTACAAGTCTTCGTGATTTTGGCACCTGCTTCTTGTGCTGTCTTGGTATTATATTCAACAATATAAATTGTTGTTATTATACTCTCTGACATACTGATAAGTTTATTCCTCCTCCAGCCATGCACCTGGACTGCTCCATCTTAGGAGAACCCCCCCCCCCCCCCCCCCAAGTCTCTGCAGGACTGCTGACATGACTTCTGCACCTGTCTCCAGGACTGCTCCCTCTTTCTCTGCAGGTGTGCCTCTGGGACATGCCTCCATCTTTGCATGTGTGCTGTCTCCTCAACTCCTTCTTCAGTCTCTTCACATGTGCCGACACCTCTCCTTCCTCAGTCTCTGCACATGTACTTACACGGCTGCTCCCTCCAACTCAAGAGTCTGTGCTTGCAGGGCCACTTTTTTTTCAATTATACTTTCTTGCCAATCAAGTATACTTCCTATTTGATTTTCTTTCTCCTCCATAGTTCAACTCTTCCTCTCCCTGCCCCCTTCACCCCTATACACTTCACCTCTCCCCCTCATGTTCTCTCCCCTCCCCCTCCTGTCCCCTCCCCTCCCCCTCCTGTTCCCTCCCCTCCCCCTCCAGTTCCCTCCCCCCTCCAGTTCCCTCCCCTCCCCCTCCAGTTCCCTCCCGTCGCCCTCCAGTTCCCTCCCGTCGCCCTCCAGTTCCCTCCCGTCGCCCTCCAGTTCCCTCCTGTCGCCCTCCAGTTCCCTCCCCTCCCCCTCCAGTTCCCTCCCCTCCCCCTCCAGTTCCCTCCCCTCCCCCTCCAGTTCCCTCCCCTCCCACTCCAGTTCCCTCACCTCCCCCACCAGTTCCCTCCCCACCCCCTACAGTTCCCTCCCCGCCCCCTCCAGTTCCCTCCCCGCCCCCTCCAGTTCCCTCCCCGCCCCCTCCAGTTCCCTCCCCGCCCCCTCCAGTTCCCTCCCCACCCCCTCCAGTTCCCTCCCCGCCCCATCCAGTTCCCTCCCCACCACCTCCTGCGCTCTCCCCACCCCCTCCTGCGCTCTCCCGCTCCCCCCCCCTCCTCCTGCACTCTCCCGCTCCCCCCCTCTCTCACCACCCCCTCATGTTCTCTCACCCCCCTGCGCTCTCCCCCCCCTGCACTCTCCCCCCCTGCACTCTCCCCCCCTGCGCTCTCCCCCCCCTGCGCTCTCCCCCCCCTGCGCTCTCCCCACCCACCCCCCTGCGCTCTCCCCACCCACCCCCCTGCGCTCTCCCCACCCACCCCCCTGCGCTCTCCCCACCCACCCCCCTGCGCTCTCCCCACCCACCCCCCTGCGCTCTCCCCACCCACCCCCCTGCGCTCTCCCCACCCACCCCCCTGCGCTCTCCCCACCCACCCCCCTGCGCTCTCCCCACCCACCCCCCTGCGCTCTCCCCACCCCGCTGCGCTCTCCCCACCCCCGCTGCGCTCTCCCCACCCCCCTGCGCTCTCCCCACCCCCGCTGCGCTCTCCCCACCACCCCTGCGCTCTCCCCACCCCCCCTGCGCTCTCCCCACCACCTCCTGCGCTCTCCCCACCCCCCCCTGCGCTCTCCCCCCCCCTGCGCTCTCCCCCCACTGCCTCATGTTCTCTCACCACCCTCTCATGTTCTCTCACCACTCCCCACTGCGCTCTCCCCACCCCCTCCTGCGCTCTCCCCACCCCCTCCTGCACTCTCCCCACCCCCTCCTGCACTCTCCCCACCCCCCCCTCATGTGCTCTTCCCTCCCCTCCCTTACCCCTCCTATGTTCTCCCTTCCCCCTTCCCCCTCCAGTACTCTCACCTACCCCATCCATTTTCTTCCTTTCCCCTCCAGTGCTCTCCCGTCGCCTCCTCTCCCCTTTACACCTACACCTACACCTACACCTACACCTACACCTACACCTACACCTACACCTACACCCACATGTACATCTACAATTACATACATACTCTGCAAGCCACCGTAAGGTGTGTGCTATAGGGTACCCTGTATCACTAATGGTCATTTCCTTTCCTGTTCCACTCGAAAATTTGGTGATGACGAAATGACTGTCTATATGCCTTTGTATGAGCCCTGATTTCTTGTACCTCATCTTTGTGGCCCTTAAGTGAAATTTATGTCAGCAGGATCAGAATCTTTCTGCAGTCAGCTTCAAATGCTGGTTCTCTAAATTTTCTCAATAGTTTTCCTCGAAAAGAACTTTGCTTTCCCTCCAGGAATTCCCATTTGAGTTCCTGAAGCATCTCCGTAACCCGAGTGTGTTGTTCATAAGAAATCTAGCAGTCCACCTATGAACTGATTTAGTATCTTCCTTTAATCTGACCTTATGCACATCCCAAACACTCAAGCAGTACTCAAGAACAGGTTGCATTAGCGACCTCCTTCACAGATGAGCCAAACTTTACCAAAATTCTCCCAATAAACTGAAGTCAACCATTCACCTTCCCTACCACAATCCTCACAGTATCGTTCAATTACAAGTTTGTTTTTTGTATTCATCCACATTAATTTACATTTTTCTACATTTAGAGCTAGCTGCCATTCATAACACCAGCTAGAAATTTTGTCTGTCACCATGTATCCTACTATAGTCACACAACTTTCACACCTTACTGTACGCTACAGCATCATCAGAAACAACCACAGATTGTTGCCCACCCTATCTGCCAGATCATTTATATGCAAGAGGAAGTCAAAAAGTAAAGTGACTCTTCAGAAAAGGAACATTTACTTTAATGATAGAAAACTGAAACATACATTTTTTTCTACATAACCTCCGTGCATTTCAACATGCTTTGCCCAATGTTTCACAAGTTTTTTGATTCCATAGGAAAAAAGTTTTTTGTTGCACCTGTAACCAATTTTGCACCACATCAGTGACTTCTGCATTGGTTGCAAATATTCTTCCCCTGAACACATCCTTCAATGGTCTAAACATATGTAAATCACTTGCAGCCAGGTCTGGACTGTAAGGCGGGTGTTCGAGCTGTTTGAATACCAACTCCTTTATTGTTTCGGCCGTCCATTTGGCAGAATGTAGTCGAACGTTGTCTTTCTGCAGGATAACACCTTTTCCCACTTTTTCCCAACATTTGGCTCTAATAGCAGGTTTCAGTTTAGTTTTCAATACATCACAATAATTCTTATTGCTCATAGGTTCACTTCTTGATATAAAATGAATGGCTACCACATCTTCCAGTCCCAGAATAGTGTTAGCATAATCTTACCAGTTGATGGTTGACATATAAATTTCTTGACTTCTGGTGATGATGGGTATTTCCAAATGAAGCTCATGGGCTTACTTTCCAGTTTGTGATGATGCACCCATGTTTCAGATACAGTAACGATTTGCTGTAAAAATCCATCTCCCTCACGATGATAACGGGCCAAATGTTTACAAGAGATGTCCATCCCTTCTGCCTTATGGTGCACTGACAATTCTTTCAGTATCCGCCTTGCATACTCTTTCCAAAAATCTTCTGGTGCGCTGACAATTCTTTCGGTATCCTCCTTGCATACTCTTTCCGAAAATTTATCCTGTGGTGTAAGATGGAATATGCTGAACCATGACTGACTTGTAAAGTATTGGCAATTTCATCCATTGTGATTTGTCTGTTTTCCATCACCAACCCTCAATGACTTCCAAACTGTTCTCAGTTGTTGACATCAATGGCCTGCCCAATCTTTCATCATCAAATAGAGAAGTTCTTCCCTGTTTGAAGCACTCTATCCATTTGTTGATCTTGCTTAATGATACGACAGCTGTTACCATACTACACTTACATTTGATGAATAATTTATGCAAGTTTAACACCTTCCACAAGAAAAAAGTTAATTACTGCACTCATTTCCTCCTTGGTACGTATTGACAGTGGAGCTGCCATGTATTACAGTTTGTTACAATACGACAACTAATGCGGGAATAAGAGTGACACGTTGCATAGAATTGTTGCAGACGACAGTACTTCAGCCTTCAGTACTAGGTGTGTTACCTAGCTCTAAGGCAGGAAATTGCAAAAGTCCATATAAAGTAAATAATAACAGTTCTATTAAACTCCTCCGGGGCACTCGTGTCGATACCCTTGTCCCTGATGATCCCTCGCCGTCGAGGACAACATACTGGGTACAATTACTTAAGGAGTCTTCAACTCAGTTACCTGGGAGTTTATTCCATATGTTCATACCTTCGTTAACAGTCTGCAGTGGGTCACTGTGCCAGATGCTGTTGGGAAATGTAGAAATATGGCATCTGCCTGTTGCCCTACATCCACAGTTCACAGTATATCATGTGAGAAAAGACCAAGCTGAGTTTTGCATGAGTGATGCTTTCTAAAACCATGCTGATTCATGGACATGAGCTACTCTGTCTCAAGAAAATTTGTTATATTTTAACTGGGAATATGTTCAAAGATTCTACAGCAAAATGATGTTACGGATATTTGTCTGTAATTTTCTGGGACCACTCTTTTGCCTTTTTATATACAGGAGTCACCTGAGCTTTATACAGAAGTCACCTAAACTTTCTTCCAATCATTTGGGACTTTGCTCTGGGTGAGAGATTTGCGATAAATGAGAGTTAGGTAAAGAGCCAATACCATAGAGTACTTTTTGTAAAACCAAATAGGAATTCCATCCAGGCATGGTGACTTATTTGCTTATTAATATGTCATCCAAAAGGTTGCCTGTACGATGGTCAGATGATGGTATGTTTGTATGATTCTTCTGCATGAACAGTTTCTTAAATGCAGAATTTAAAACTTCTGGTCTTGTTTTACTATCTTCAACTGCTACACCAGACTGGGCAGCGAGTTACTGAATGAAAGACTTAGATCCACTTAGTGATTTTACATAGGGACAGAATTTTCTCGGGCTCTCTGCCATATGTTTTGCTAAGGTATGATGGTAAATGGAAATTAGCAGTTGGCGTCATTGGCTGGGAGACCCCTTACAGGGCAGGTCCGGCCACTTTGGTGCAGGTCTTATTACATTCAACGCCACATTGGGCAACCTGCGTGCTGGGTGGGGATGAAATGATGATGAAGACAACACAACACCCAGTCCCTGAGTGGAGAAAATCTCCGACCCAGCCGGGAATTGAACCCAGGTCCGTAGGACTGCAGTCCGTCATGCTGACCACTCAGCTACAGGGTCAGACGGTATGATGGTGGTAGTTGTTCTGTGCTTTCTGCATATATTATCTTTTCACAGATGCACAAATCTCTACTAACCTTTGCCTGTTGTCATTTATTCATTCTTTTTTGAATCGAGATTGCAGCAGCCTCTTTTTCCACAGAATACCCCAAATTTTGTTGTTAAACCATGGTAGATCTTTCCCATCCTGGATCCACTTAATAAACACATAGTTCTCCAGTCCAAAATTTACAATTTGTTTCAGCTTTGCCCATAATTCCTCTACATCCATCTAACTGGAATTAAGTGATGTCAGTTCAGTGTCTAAGTGAGATACTAACAACTGCTTATCTGATCTTTCTGGCGGAAACATTTCTCTAGCTTCTTGACTGATTTATTAACTTCTGTAACCATAGGTGCTATAATGACATGATCACTAACCCCATTCTCTATACTGGCACTGTTGATAAGGTCTGGCCTGTTTGTAGCTACAAGATCGAAGTTGTTTGCATTGCATGTGGGCTGCTGAACTAACTGCTCAAGACAGTATCCAGAAAATGTGTTCAAAAGTACTTCACACAACTTTCTGTCCGTATCCCCTGCAGTGAATCTGTAGACATCCCTGTCTATACTCAGTAGGTTAAAGTCGCTTCCAACTACATTTGTGTCCAAGTTTAAAGCAACAAATGTAAATTTTGCAAGGTTACATTTAATTTGCCACAAAACAATATAAAGAGGTGATAGTAAAGTAGAAACAGTGTAAAGAATACAGAACGTAAGCAACTCAACATGCATAATGGCAGACACAAGTGTTCTTTGTTTCCTTCCAACTTAATGGATTTGCACACAACTGATTAATGTGCTCAGTATAGGGTGTGAGCACCTCTGGCAGCAATGTAGGCCTGAAAACAATGGGGCATGCTGTGTATGTTTTCATCAATCTCATGTTGAAGCAGTAATGCCAATTCTTCCTTCAGAGCTGCTCACAAGTATTGGGGAATGGTTAGTGGATACTGACGTGATGCAACCTGTCTCCGTAGTGCATCCCAGACATACTCTATGGGGTTCAAATCAGAAGAGCGATCAGGCTACGCCATATGTGCAATGTCTTCTGTTTCCGAGAAAACATCAACCACCCGTGCTCTGTGAGTTCGAGCATTATTGTCCATCAATACAAAGTCTCGGCCCACAGCACCTCGCAACAACAACTGCATACTATGTCACAAGATCTCATCACGACACCTGACAGCAGTTAAGTCTTGTCAATTCACCCGTACAATTTTGTGAAGAGCTGTCTGAGTAGTCAACATAATTCCTGCCCATATCATTAGGGACATTCCTCAATATCGCTCTCTTGCCTTAAAGTTTGGGGTCAAAAATCGTGTTCCATGTTCCCTCCAGATGTGAACCCATCGAGAATAACTCTCCAGACCAAATCGGGACTCATCTGCGAGAAGAATATTGGCCCGCTGCTGAACTGCGCAGGTGGCGTGTTGACCACTCCACCCTAAATGTTCCCTTCTGTGAAGACACATCAGTGGTACACATACAGCAAGTCTCTGACAATAAAGGCCACTCTGCTAAAGCCTTCTGTACACAATTTGCCTCAATACAACAGGTCCAGTGGATGCAGAGAGATCAGATGGCAGTTGCCGTGCACTACTGAGGTGGTACTGTTGTGTCCTTGCCGGCCGGTGTGGCCGTGCGGTTCTAGGCACTTCAGTCTGGAACCGCGTGACCGCTACGGTCGCAGGTTCGAATCCTGCCTTGGGCATGGATGTGAGTGATGTCCTTAGATTAGTTAGGTTTAAGTAGTTCTAAGTTCTAGGGGACTGATGACCTTAGAAGTTAAGTCCCATAGTGCTCAGAGCCATTTGAACCATTTTTTGTTGTGTCCTTACAGCCAGATAACGGCCCTCTCTTTCAGATGTCACACATGGTCAGCTCTGCCCTGGTCTTTGGGATACAGTTTCGTTCTCTATAAACTGTTGCAACATCTGAGAAACAACAGAATGATTCACATTAAGCCATTGGCCCACAACTGTTTGCAACTGTCCTGATTCCATTCTTCCTATGGTTCTCTACTGCAGAGAGACTGTTAGGTGTCTTCTCTGTGCCGTACTACACTACCTGTAACTGTGTACACAGCGATTGTTGATGTGGGACTAGCCGACAAATACTACCCTGTCCGATAGGTGCCCTGACATCATTGTTGGTGTGGTTGTCTGTTGACCGGAATGCCATCTTCCGTGCAGAACGTGATTGTATGGACATCAGTTGACTGTTGGTATGATCATATCATAACTTAGACACAGGAGGGGAAATAGTGGTTTGTTGCTTTAATTTTGGACACTGATGTAGTATTGCATGATCTCGGTATTTATGCATTACTGACTGTAGTCTTTCTTTGAATGACCGTAGAACTGTTACAACGGAGATAGGTGGCTGGTAAAAACAAACAACAATTAACTTGGCTTAACCTAGAACCATCATACATTGACTAGGTAATTTAAGTGACACTCATCTTCGACCTCAGTAAAGAGAGTATTTTTGTTATCTGCAATGAAAACTCCCCTTCCTATGGCATCTTATCTGTATTTCTGATATATGTTCCATGACTTGCTAAATATCTCAGAGCTTTCCACTTTGGGTTTCAGCAAGCTCTCGCTCCTGAGAATAATTAGTGTGCGAGAACTTTACTGGAGTGCGGTAAATTTGGGAACCGTATTACGAATAATTCATCAATTTGTTGATACAATTTTGACAGTCGAGGTGTCCTTACTCTGAATGCGTTCCGACTTCCCTTTCTATGCATCGACTAGTGAGTGCTCATCAGAGTACATCAAATTACCCTTAGCCTAGAAACCTCTCGTGTGTACCTGAGTAGCTGCGTCCTTCGTGTAGTGCACCACTGACCTAACAATGGGAATCCTACAAATCCCCACCCAGTAACGTAAGTATAGAAAGCTGCAGCCAAGACCATTACATAACCAACGAAGTCTTCGGTTAGTCTCTCCACTTGGCTCCAAACCAAAGGACCCAGTTCGTCCCTCAGAACAATGCTACAAATTGTAAGTCCTGCTTGCACCCTGCACACGAGACCAGCAGCCTTCACCACCTCTACCAGGTGCCTGTTTGAACCGAGGATTGCCTCAGAACCCATGCAAAAGATGTGAGCCACAACTTGCAGATGACTGTACCCTGCACACTCAATAGCTGCAGGCAAAGTCACTTCCACATCTCAGCTGAGGCCCTCTGGCAGATGTACAGAGTGCACATTGGCTTTCTTTCTAGCCCTGAATGCTATTTTCCTAAGGGGCTCCATAATGCACCTAACATTGTGGTAACTAGCAAACCACCTACGCGTCTGTGCTTGCTTGGATTCTGCTGAAGGAACCTGTGCACTTACAGGGTGTACAGGCAAGGTCTGAAAATGGCCAGCCAGCCTCCACATTGGCCCTCTGCCATGAACAATAAAAAGTCATTACCACTCACTATTCTTCCTGCTGTGAGGGCAGATCCTCTACATCAGGTACAGTAGGAGGTACCTTGGCAGCAGAACCTGTGGGTTAAACAAGTGACACTAAGGGTGCCCCATTCAACAGACCGGATTCTCCATAACTGCTACACCCTGAGGCAGTAGCTTGAAGGTGACTGACCACAGCCAAAAGCCTGTTCGCTGTTTGTGAACTGTGGCCAACCATTCCTTTGTCTGCACGCAGCCTGCACAAAGCTTCACATGCTAGCAAGACTAACTGAAGAAGTAAACTATATAAGCAGACAGAAACCTAGATATGCAACTTTCTACCCTCCTGATGTGTTACCGATGGACACTGATACCTTAATAAACTATATAGCTATGCCTGTTCAGAAAAAATGAAAACTGTGTTACAGCCTGCCTGAATTTACACTTACAAAACTTGAGATCAAAGCTCTTAAATAGAAAAACACCCACGAAATGTAAGAAATATACTTATAGGAAAACTCGGAAAAAGCTAAATACATATCTAGCTGCTCTGGAGATATGTATCAAATGACACCTCAGTCCTCCTATTCTGTCCCCTACCCTCTCTCCCCTCCCCCTCCCCTCCCCTCCCCTCCCTTCCTTTCCATGCCCTGCCCTCCCCTCCCTTCCTTTCCGTGTCCTCCCCTCCCCTGCTTTCCCCTTCTCCTTCCTGTCCCCTGGACTTACGCTCAGTTTCGTAGTCTCCTGCTATTATCCACTTTTCGCTGTTTTTTTGTCCCCCCTTTGATTTAGAATTCTTATGGCTTTATTTAATTGTTATGTAATAAGATTTTTATGTTTTAGTTTTTTATAGTCACAGTCATTTTGATATCATTATTGTTTATCATAATGCAAGTTTTTTCTTATAATTCCATTATATATGTGGAGACTAAACCTTTTGTGCTATTTTTTCTTAAATAGAATGTACATGTTAAGTAAACTTTATGTCTTCCTTTAAGCAGCAAGCCTTGTGGAAATGCAGAGTCTGTTTTTTTATTAAGATTCATGACATTACCATTGCTAAATCTGTTCTTACAGGTGTTTGTAATGTAATGCATTAATTCTTTGTGGCTTGTGGCCGTTATGTCATATGAGTATATGTGGATGCATTTTTTATTATTCAGCATGGAAAACTATCATTCGTGGTAGTTATATAGGTACAACCCTTTTTCCTTTAGTCAAATCAGTGAAAGAGGGGCTTCTCTTCTGCTTGTTTACATGTCAGAGTTTCTTTTCGTCTTTGTGTAGAAAGATAATTCAGCATTATTCTCTTGTGTTAACTACAAATATGGTATTTAGAGCAACATTCTTGCTATGAAGTTTTTGTTTGCTGTTTTTGTGACTGTTTTAGTTAGTTTTCATCTCCTAACTAAATGTGAAAATAGTGTTTTAGGTTTTAGTCTCCTCCCCCCCCCCCCCTCCCTCCCCCCTCCCCTTTCCGTTTTTCGCTCTTCGTAATAGATGTGTACATTAAATTATGAAATTGTTGATCTTCCAGTAGGCAAAATATTTAATTGAGTAATGTTTGTCCTAGTTTTTATACAATGTCAATTGTCAGCCCTATTCTTATACGTATATATCTCTGATTTCTTTTCATTTTTTTTTTAAATACCAGATGTTCAGACTCGAAGGGTTGCAGTCTTCTGATTGGTTTGTGGCACCCGACAACAAATTCCTCTACTGTGCCAGCCTCTTCATCTCAGAACAGCACTTGCTCCCTACATCCTCAATTATTTGTTGGATATACTCCTATTTCCGTTTTCCTCTTACAGTTTTTACCCACAGCAGCTTTCTCTAGTACCATGGAGGTTAATCCCTGATATCTGAATACATGTACTGTTGTCTTGTCCCTTCTTTTTGTCAATGTTTCCTATATGCTCATTTTTTTGCTGATTCTGAAGAGAACCTCCTCATTCCTTGTCTTATTAGTCCACCATATTATCAACATTCTTCTGCAGCACAACATGTCAAATGCTTCTATCCTCTTTTGTCCTGGTTTTTTTTATATTCGGCATGGAAAACTATAATTTGTGGTCGTTATATAGGTATACTTTCATACTGCTGTGCTTCAGATGTAAGTTCTCAGAAATTTCTTCCTCAAATTAAGGCTTAGACAGGAATGCCCTCTCTTTGCTTGTACTAGCCTGCTTGTTATCTCTTCCTTACTGTGTCCATTATGGACTATTGTGCTTTCAAGTTGGCAGAATTCCTTAACTTGGTCTACTTTGTGATCACCAATTTTGATGTTAAGTTTCTTGGTATTCTCATTTCTGCTACTTCTCATTATTTTCAACTTTTTTCTGTTTACTCTCGGTCCATATTCTGTATTTAAAAGACTGTTCATTGCATTTAACAGATCTTGTAATTCTTCTTCACTTTTACTGAGAATGGCAGTGCCATCAGTAAATCTTATCATTGATATCCTTTCACATTGAATTTTAATCCTGCTCTTGATCCTTCATTTCAATGGTATAGATCGAACAGTATGGATGAAAGACTGCATCCCTGTCTTACCCCCTTTTTAATCTGAGCACTTTGTTGTTGGTCTTCCAATCTTGTTGTTCATATTGTATATTAATTGTCATTCCCTACAGCGTATTACTATCTTTCTTATAATTTCAAATGTCTTGCACCATTTTCCATTGTCGAACCATTTTTTCCAGTTTGACAAATCCTATGAATGTATTGTAATTTTTGACAAATCCTATGAATGTATTGTAATTTTTCTTCAGTCTAGCTGCTATTATCAAACACAATGTCAGGACTGCCTCTCTGGTGCCTTTCACTTTCTGGAAACCAAACTGATTGTCATCAAACAGTTCCCCAGTTTTCTTTTCTGTTCTTCCGTATATTATTCTTGTCAGCAAATGGGATGAACGAGCTGCTAAGCTGATTGTGCGATAGCTATCGCACTTTCTCGCTTATCTGCTCTTGCTATCTTCAGAACTGAATGGATGCTATTTGTCTGAAAGTATGGTTGCTTTGTCACCAGTCTCATAGGTTCTTCACATCAACTTGAATAGTCGTTTGGCTGTCACTTCTCCCAGTGATTTTAGAAATTATGATGGAATGTTATCTGTCTCCTCTTCCTTATTTTGTCTCATGTCTTCCAGAGCTGTTTTACATTCTGACAGTAATACTGAATCCCTTATGTCTTCTGTAGTGGCCCCAGTTGCTTCTATCATGTCATCAGACAAGTCTTCATCCTCATGGAGACCATTAGTGTACTCTTTCCACCCGCGTGCTCTCTCTTCTGCATTTAACAGTGGAATTCTCATTGCACTCTTAATGTTACCGCCCTTGCTTTTAATTTCACTAAAGGTTGTTTTGATTTTTTTATGTTCTGAGTCATTCCTTCTGATGATTTTTCTGTCACATTTTTGCTGCAGTCGTTTCACGTTAGCTTTGCTACACTTCCTGTTTATTTCATTCTTGAGTGTCTTATATTGCTGAACTCCTTTCTTTCACTGAAAATTTTTGTACTTACTTCTTTCGTCAGTCAGTTGAAGTATTTCATCTGTTACTAAGAGTTTCTTCCCAGTTACCTTCCTTGTACCTTGTCTTTCCAGCATTTTTGATTGCTGTAATTAGAGGTATCCAATCATCTTCAACTCATGTGCCTATTGTGGCATTCCTTATCACACTATCCACATCTTTAGTGAACCTCATCATTCTTCAGTATTTTAAGTATCCTACTTTCTTCCACACTGATTCTTCCATGCAATTTCGTACAAACATATAAGCAATTATGATGACTGATGTTCCTTGCTAGTTTTATTACAATAACTATGTGGAGCTCCTGCCAGGAGTTCAGAATTTTTATAATATTTTAGTTTATGATTGAAATTTTGGACACTTTTTACCATTATTGAAATGTTGGTTAATGAATATTTGTCACCTTGTAGGTCAGTCTTGCCAGACAGTCATCGACACTTGCTGGCCAGGTACTTGTCAGAATGGAGGAACATGTATTGAACAGCCGAATGGTTATACATGCAGATGTCCAGAAGGATATAGTGGCTACAACTGTGAAGATTATGACATCTGCAAATTGACTGTTTGTTATAATGGTGGCACCTGCTATGCCAGGAACAAAAGAGAGTATCACTGTGCATGTACACCTGGTGCGTACTCATGCTATAGCTACCTGAAAGTTTTTTGTATAGTTTTGTAAGTTGTTTTTTAGTGTAGGATTCATTATACAATAGTATAGTGTCTACAGCCATATGAGATGGCACTGGTCCTAGGGAAACTTAAAAGCAAAATCTCTCTCTCTCTCTCTCTCTCTCTCTCTCTCTCTCTCTCTCTCTCTGCATGCTTATTTATAAGGTGTTAACATATGCATATCATATCGTTCTCTGGTGGTTGAGTTATGATTCAAATCACAAAGTTCATTTCTACATCATCCAATGACACTGCAGCATATCAAAATTATAGGAGATAATGCCTGCCACCATGCCATCCTTTCAATTGCAATATGAGTTTGTACATCAGTGAACCCCAGTTATTATTGTTATGACAGTCTTGGACAAGTTTGATAGCATCTCATGACCTAAATGCTGCCGAGCCCACTCTGAGATGTTCCACTAGTAGTCCATCAGCATACAGACTAACATTTGCTTCCAAAGGTGTGGCCAAGTGGCAGGCATTGGTTCCCAAAACTCTGAGACACTCTAACATCATCAGATGACATTTCCTCAATTTATTCTTCAAGATGTACACTATAACCATTTGAAGTTTGTTGATATCTTTTCGTCACATTCTGTATATAAAAATATTCATTTAAGAATGTACATGGGTCAGTATCAACCAGATTGCCAACTCATTGTGCCAAATAAAAGACAGAACAATTGATTTGAAAGAATATTCACCCGCTGTATGATATATTTTATATACAGAAATTATGAAAAAGAACATTTCCTGGAAAACGCACAAACTTTCTGATATTAGACATATACAAACATGAAGATACATGTGAAATATGACTTTTTGTATGTCCTAAAACAACTGATATTTGCATTAAATGTCATCTTTTAACTTATTTTTAATTTGATTATCTCTTTCATTTTATTGTGATGCACCTCATGAATTCATTATTTACAATGATTTTCAACCTTTGGTTATTATCCTAACAATTATCATTTTGTCTTCTCTGAAACCAACATTCTGATCTTTATATAACGTCATACAATGCCACACATTGATGCATGCATGATCACACTGTCAGCACTAATTTTGACAGATTCTGACATGACATTTGTTTGCAATAGGAGTTGATGGACTCAGTATTCTGTCAACTGTTCATGAATGACTTACATTAGACTTCATTTTCATTTAAATGTGCAGCAGTAATGCTGTTTGCATCTACCTATAATCAGTAAGCTGCACCTTTGTGCTGACGTGTTAACTGCACTCATTTCTTGGACTCTATTTGCATATGAATCCTTTCATTTAGGCAGTTCTGTGTAGATAGTTAATTACATTAGATGAGACCAATCTGCCCGAGCTGCTGGTGGCAGTTTAGGGATCATTGATGAGGATTTCTCCCCAGTACTATCGACACAGACATCAGAGTGAAAGTGGATGCTCCGTACTGCTAGGTATGTGCTTGTATTTCAATTGCTCTTGAGTATATACAGGGTGATTATAATTAAAGATAAACTTTCAAACCACTGTAGAAATAACACCATTGGTCTGAATGAATGACGTCAAATTGCAACGGAATATTATCGGAGAAGGGGGAAAACGTATGGCAGAACAAAAATAAATAATTACAAAATGTAGCAATAGATGGCACTGTAAGCGTCATAATTTAATAGTGGTCAACTACGAATGAAAAATGAATCATACAACAATGCTCATTGTGTATGTTTGATGTTAAACAAGCTGTACTACTCAGTGTGCATGGGTGTACAGGTGTGATACTGTTAGTTACGTAAGCCCATCACGGCAAGGTCATATCACACCGGATGGAAAAAATCGGATTTTAAGTCTCTTGAGGCCAAAAACTGCATAAAAAGCATCACTCGCATTGGTTTGTAACTGTCCTGGGGGGGGGGGGGGGGCACAACTGCATAAAAAGTATCAGTCAAAATCAAATTGGATTATTAATTTCCGTGTGACTGGCGAAAAACATGTTCAATATGAAGGGCTTATTTCAATAGTGGCACAAGTCGATTACCTCCATTTTTCTGTCTACAATGCTTCTGACATTAATGATCCAAACAAACAGAAAGAAAGGTTCATCTCTAGCAAGGAGCCATATGCTTGAATATTTCTGGTATCTCAGCTGCAGATTTTTCAGCGTTCATTTAACTCTAGGACTCTGTATCTCAAAATGAACAAAAATTTTCCGTTGCCTATATTTGACTGTTCTGTGTATTGACATATCCTGTCGGATGGAAGTGGGCTTTGTCTGTCCACAAAATCTTCCACAGCCAATCATTGTTCACTTCCCTGCGAGCAAGAAATTCTTAAGCAAAGGTCTCTCTTGCTGGCAGGTCAACAGGAAGCAACTCGTGCACATGGGTAATTTTGAATGGATAGCATAGAAGGGTGTTTTGTAGGATTTTATGCACTGTGCTCACAGATATGCCCAATGTATTGGCAATTCTCCGTGCACTACACGTTTGCACACCACCACTCGTCTCCTCCTGCATTGCTGTGGCCACTGCTTCCAATGAAGTTGAATCAATTCGTATCCTTCCTCTACCAGATTGCACACAAAAAGAACTGTCTTTTTGAATTTCTGAATCATTTTCTCCAGACCCACGATAGACATTGGATCAACCCATTTTTTCAAACTCCTCAGTGTCTGGAACTTCTGCAGAGCAACTTGTGCACAGTTATCATTCTTGTAATACAGCATAACAAGCAGAGCGGGATCCTGCATTGAGACAGTCATGGCGAACGTTGCAGATGCAAAAGGAGGACAAGCTGTGTACTCGGCATGTTTATATCAACTTCAATGGGTCGTGCACATAACAGATCTTTTCATTTATGTATTCTGGCACATACAGTGCCATCTATTGATCAATTTTCACACTATTTTTTTTTCTTCTGCCATACGTTTTCCCCTTTCTCCGATAATATTCCGTTGGAATTTGACGTCATTTTGACCAGTGGTGTTAATTTACAGCGTTTTGAAAGTTTAACTTTAATTATAATCACCCTGTACTATATAAAATAGTACACTGGAATGAGAGAACAGTATATGTTTTGTGACAATTCCATTTATTCTCTAGCTAGGTTCTGCTCCTGACACCATCAGCAGGCATCAGCTGACTGCCCCAATCACAGGTTAAGTTTAATACATGTGAGAAAGACAGAAATATTTGGTGATATAGGAGTAACAACATTTAAAATTTTGAGTTTAATCATAAATATGTATTTTGAGCAAATAAAGATTTTTTTGTTATATAGTTTTCTCATATATACACATAAACAGAATTTAATTTAACTGCAGAGAAAAGGAAACTATGTTTGTTTGCTTAAAACTAAGCTAACAGTCAGTGCCCTGTTTTTATTGATTTTTAATATTTCCAGTAGTGTCACTATCACACTAATCTTAGCTGTTCAAAGAATGGTTTTCTATTAGACCGTGCCCAGAAAACATAGAATTGATGCCTTCTAGTCTCCAGCTTCTCTGTTGTTCACACAACCTAATTTTCAATGCTCTGCCTGATTGTAATTTTTCATAGTGCATGCAAATGAACCCGTACACTCCATTTTGTGCTATGAAGTCAATTGCATCTCTACTGTAGAATAATAGTGTAGCTATGAATGCGACTTTCCTAGCATTAACTGTGATGGAATCTTCTCGGGCCTCCATCCGCATGGCTGCATCGAAATTCTGCGACATTTTTATAAGTGTCACTCTCATCGTCTTGTGGTGGAGATGATGAGAGTTTTAAATGCATTCACTCACATGAAGGCCCGAGAAGATTTCATGAGTAGTGTAGCTACAGTGTTGTAATTATAAAGCCAGGTCCTTATTTTTGAGATCTTAACTTTCTCGCAAGAGTCCCTGAAATATTGACAACATATGTGATAGTGCACCATTTTATGTTGTTACTGAGTTGTTTGTATTGGGCCGCATTCAGGAGGGGTATAGTTTTGCACCTTTTTATTGTTTTGTAGAATATATCCATCAGGTAGGAGTGATAGCCATTGCTGGATGTAATGCAGTTGAATGCCTGTCATTCTGTTTGAAAGGTGATTGGGATAATGAAAGATGTATGAGGAAATGTACTGGTGTCCAAAGTTAAAACAGCAAACCAAAATTTTGCGAGGTTGCATTTCTTTTGCAACAAAACAGTATAAACAGGTGATAGTATAGTAGAAATAATGTAAAAACTAAGGAACATAAAAAGTTGCAACCTTCATAATGAAACTTCCTGGCAGATTAAAACTGTGTGCCCGACCGAGACTCGAACTCATGACCTTTGCCTTTCGCAGGCAAGTGCTCTACCATCTGAGCTACTGAAGCACGACTCACGCCCGGTACTCACAGCTTTACTTCTGCCAGTATCTCGTCTCCTACCTTCCAAACTTTACAGAAGCTCTCCTGCGAACCTTGCAGAACTAGCACTCCTGAAAGAAAGGATACTGCGGAGACACGGCTTAGCCACACCCTGGGGGATGTTTCCAGAATGAGATTTTCACTCTGCAGCAGAGTGTGCGCTGATATGAAACTTCCTGGCAGATTAAAACTATGTGCCCGACCGAGACTCGAACTCGGGACCTTTGCCTTTCGTGGGCAAGTGCTCTACCATCTGAGCTACCGAAGCACGTGCCCTATGGGATTCAATCTTACCGATCCACCCATACAGTTTCACGAAGAGCTGTTAGAGTGGCCAGTGTAATCCTTGCTCACACCATTAGGGATCCATCATGATATCAGTCTTTTTACACAATGTTTGGCTCCTGAAATCATGTTCCACATTCCCTTCAGATGCAAATCCGTCGACAATCAGACTCTAGACCAAATCAGGACTCATCTTTGAAAAGAACCGTGGCTCACCGTTCGACTGTTCAAGTAGCATGGTCACGACTCAATTCTAGAGATTCCCTTCTGTGAAGACGCGTCAAAGGTACATATACAGTAAGTCTCCAGCGATAAAGGCCACTCTCTTGAAGTCTTCTGTACACCGTTTGCCTGGATACAACATGTCCAGTGGATGCTGTGGGATCAGATGCCAGTTGCCATGGAGTAATAAGGTGGTACCATTGTGCCCTTACAGCCAAATAATGGTACTCTCTCTTTCTGATGATGTCACACATGTTTGGCTCTGGCCTGGTCTTCAGGATACTTTCTTGGTCTCTATAAACTGTCGCCACATCTGAGAAGCAACAGAACGATTCACATTAAGCCGTCGGGCCACATCAGCTCGCAACTGTCCTGCTTCCATTCTTCCTATGGCCTCCACTGCAGGAGTCTGGAAGGCGTCTACTCTTTGCCATACTGCACTGTCTGTGAGATTAGATTAGATTAGATTAATACTAGTTCCATGGATCATGAATACGATATTTCGTAATGATGTGGAACGAGTCAAATTTTCCAATACATGACATAATTAAGTTAATTTAACAACATACTTAAGTTAATATAACAACTTTTTCATTTTTTGTGTTTTATCATTTTTATTTTTTTTTTATTTTTTTTAAAATATTTTTTTGTTTTTTTTCTTTTTTTTTTAAATTTATATCTAAAAATTCCTCTATGGAGTAGAAGGAGTTGTCATTCAGAAATTCTTTTAATTTCTTCTTAAATACTTGTTGGTTATCTGTCAGACTTTTGATACTATTTGGTAAGTGACCAAAGACTTCAGTGCCAAAGTTAGATTTAATTTTGAATAGTGAAGATCATCCTTTCTCCTAGTATTGTAGTTATGCACACTGCTATTACTTTTGAATTGGCTTTGGTTGTTAACAACAAATTTCATAAGAGAGTGTATATACTGAGAAGCTACTGTGAATATCCCTAGATCCTTAAATAAATGTCTGCAGGATGATCTTGGGCGGACTCCAGCTATTATTCTGATTACACGCTTTTGTGCAATAAATACTTTATTCCTCAGTGATGAATTACCCCAAAATATGATGCCATATGAAAGCAACGAGTGAAAATAGGCGTAGTAAGCTAATTTACTAAGATGATTATCACCAAAATTTGCAATGACCCTTATTGCATAAGTAGCTGAACTCAAACATTTCAGTAGATCATCAATGTGTTTCTTCCAATTTAATCTCTCATCAATGGCCACACCTAAAAATTTGGAATATTCTAGCTTAACTATATGCTTCTGATTAAGGTCTATATTTATTAATGGCATCATACCATTTACTGTACGGAACTGTATGTACTGTGTCTTATCAAAATTCAGTGATAGTCCATTTACAAGGAACCACTTAGTAATTTTCTGAAAGACATTATTGACAATTTCATCAGTTAATTCTTGTTTGTCAGGTGTGATTACTATACTTGTATCATCAGCAAAGAGAACTAACTTTGCCTCTTCATGAATATAGAATGACAAGTCATTAATATATATTAAGAACAACAAAGGACCCAAGACTGACCCTTGTGGAACCCCATTCTTGATAGTTCCCCAGTTTGAGGAATGTGCTGATCTTTGCATATTATGAGAACTACTTATTTCAACTTTCTGCACTCTTCCAGTTAGGTATGAATTAAACCATTTATGCACTGTCCCACTCATGCCACAATACTTGAGCTTGTCTAGCAGAATTTCATGATTTACACAATCAAAAGCCTTTGAGAGATCACAGAAAATCCCAATGGGTGGTGTTCGGTTATTCAGATCATTCAAAATTTGATTGGTGAAAGCATATATGGCATTTTCTGTTGAAAAACCTTTCTGGAAAGCAAACTGAAATTTTGTTAGTACTTCATTGTTACAGATATGTGAAGCTACTCTTGAATACATTACTTTCTCAAAAATTTTGGATAAAGCTGTTAGAAGGGAGATTGGACGGTAATTGTTGACATCAGATCTATCCCCCTTTTTATGCAAAGGTATAACAATAACATATTTCAGTCTATCAGGGAAAATGCCCTGTTCCAGAGAGCTATTACACAGGTGGCTGAGAATCTTACTTATCTGTTGAGAACAAGCTTTTAGTATTTTGCTGGAAATGCCATCAATGCTTTTAAGCAAGTTTATTATTTTCCTAATTTCAGAGGGAGAAGTGGGTGAGATTTCAATTGTGTCAAATTGAATAGGTATGGCCTCTTCCATTAACAGCCTAGCATCTTCTAATGAACACCTGGATCCTACTATATCCACAACATTTAGAAAATGATTATTAAAAATATTTTCAACTTCTGACTTTTTGTTCGTAAAGTTTTCATTCAATTTGATGGTAATACTGTCTTCCTGTGCTCTTGGTTGACCTGTTTCTCTTTTAATAATATTCCAAATTGTTTTAATTTTATTATCATTGTTGCTGATTTCAGACATGATACACATACTTCTGGATTTTTTAATAACTTTTCTTAATATAACACAGTAGTTTTTATAATGTTTGATAGTTTCTGGGTCACTACTCTTTCTTGCCATCAGATACATTTCCCTTTTCCGGTTACAAGATATTTTTATACCCTTAGTAAGCCATGGTTGACTGTCTACACAGTGATTGTGGATGTGGAACTATCTGGCAAACACTAGTTTATTTGGCGGATGCCCTGACGTCGTCGTTGGTGTGGTTGTGTGTTGACCGGAATACCATCTTTCATGCAGAACATGATCATACAGACATCTGTTGGATGGGGAAATAGCAGTTTGTTGCTTTAATTTTGGACATCAATGTATAAACACCCACAAAATGTACGGTAGAGCCTTTCAGCTCCATTGTGAATTTATTTTTGTTATTGGGAGCTACAGTGTTCAATAAAGCATTTAAATGTTGAACTGTATCGGCTCAAATACACTGCACATTCCCATGCATCTGAACAAGTACTTAATTTTGTAACTGAGGGAATCCTTATATAAAAATAATTGCTCAGAATTGTCCGTGATGATTTTCTGTAGTAAGAGGCTTAAGAGGAGAACTCATAGTCAGGCTGTCTTACTGTCCATAGAGAATGTTATGTTGTTGTAGATAATTCTGTTTCCCTGGGGGGTGATATAGTCACCTGAAAGGTAACAGTGGTCCATTGTTTGAGAATATGTGAAAACCAAAATAACCTATGATCTCACATCTGTTTTATTTAGTGACCAGTTTCATTGATTATAATCATCACCAGATTGATCTAAAAAAGAGTGTGTATATTTATGAGTAAGAGCATTATGATAAGTTAGCAACAGTATAGGTAGCAGCTTTGATTCACATTAGCTGACATGCATCTTAAACAACATACTTGTCACCTTAAACATAATAAAAGAGGCACATAAAGTTTATAGCTGCGATTGACATTGTCACATAATATGAAAACATGATAAAATTGTAATAAACACCCATGGCTGTGATATCGGGCTGTGGTTAACTTACCTTGCTCACAGCTGCAGTGCAAACACCCGAGGGGCTAGGCCCCTTGATGTTTCTGACTGGAGAACTATTTACAGCAACATATTACAAAGTCAGAGATATGATGTTTAAAATTACACACGAGGCAAAATAGGATGAGCTAAAAATGTAATTAAAAAAAAAAAGAGCCAGTGCTTGAAATAGGCCCACAGTAAAATAGCAAATTACAGTTACAAATGGCAGCTCTGAGAAACACCACCCCACTATATTTCTGAATAAACAAAATTAATTTACACCAAACACCCATTTTTTTGCTGTATGACAGGCTGTTGCAGTTCTTACATGTCCTGATATTCATGTTTCAATATGCTGCTTTCAATTAACTTCATTATGAACTATATATGTCGCAGACACCTATTTGTGAACGGGCATTTATATTTTACTGTGGACCCATTTTTAAGCTCTGACTCTTTTTTTAAATTATATTTTTAACTCATCTTATTTTGCTTCATGCACAATTTTAAACATCATGTCTCTGACTTTGTAACACACCATAGTAAACAGTTCTTACAGTCAATGACACCTAGCAGACAAGCCCCCTCAGATGTTTGCACTGCAGTAAGCACAATGTGTTAATGATGGCCCTACATTACAGGCCATGAGTGTTTCTTACAATTTTAGTATGTTTTTATATTATGTAACAATGCCAGTCATAGGTATAAATTTTATGTGCATCTTTCATTAAGTTTAAGGAGACAGGTAAGTTGTGTGCGAAGATGCCTCTCAGATTATGTGAATCAACGCTACTACTTATACTGTTTTTAATCCATCATAAAGCCCTTATAAATATGCACATTAGTTTTAATATTAATATGGTTTTGATCATAACAATTGAAACTGGTCACTGAATAAAACAAATTTCGATCACAGATAGTTTTGGTTTCCACATGTTTTGAATTCTGTTTTAAACGTGTTTGAATTTCAGATATTACTTATGTGATTCTTTGAAGTTTATTTCATACCTGTGCAAAATGTCTGCTAGTTCTCTTGTGCATTCATCTGTAGACATAGTTGTGAAAAAGCTAGTGACAAAAGACAATGTGGTTTTGGAACTGGAGGGTAGTGATTGGGTCTGCCTGAGTTGTAGTTTATGATATTTTATCTGCAATTGCAACAGTCAGTTGTATTTTGTGACAGTCTGAAAAGCAAAAAACTGATTAGTGAATAAATAAAACCTGTTGCAGAACTTAAAGTTCTGTACATGAAGAATGAAATGAAAGATTGCTGTGATACTCTACTATGTGTTGTAATAACTGCACTGATATCCATCCGGACTGTAACTAAAAATTTGTACCAGACTCAAGACTTGAACCTGGTTTTACTCCTCTTCATGATCAGTCACTGTATCAATATCCTATCAAGCATGCATTTTGGTTCAACACGAATTCTCATTAACACATGATGTTTCCTCCTATATGCTGGACATTATATTGACCTGTACACTTCAGACAAATATCAGTGTATAAGTAGTGGGTGTCATGGCAATGTCAAATTTTGTGTTTCACATATCTGTGTAAAAATGTCCCGTGGTTGGGCAAAATCTTCCAAAGCTTGCTGCTCCTGTTTCTTTCCAGCAGTCCTATTTTCATCAAGGGCTCTGTGTATAAATGTTCTGCAAATAGTAGGTAACACTGAGCTACTTTGAACACTCGTGTCAAGCCAGGAGGTGTGCTTGGATAGTGTAAAGCTATGGTGGCTGCTTGCATAAAGAAGGAAATTTTCAATTGTGATTTGAGACTAAAGAAAGTGTTTTTTTTCTTGTAATTATTGCCTTGTTTTGCCAAACCACAGGAGAGTGGTGTGAAATGGTAAACCTTAATTACAGTATTTACACATAAACACTCCTATTTAATTTTGTACTTGATTTCATTTAATTAAGTTAACTTTTTCTAGAATTTTTTAATTACCTTCTTTTTATGTGAACCTGTTCCCCTGGGTTTGTTTCATTAGAAACCTGTCTTACTGTCAGCACCCATGAAATCCTCACCGGTCTTCCACACTTACCAACTTCTCAGTTTAATGTTTTCCTTATTTGCACTGTTAATCCAAAATGAGAATAATTATATCCACAGATTTTCCTGTTTCGTTGTGAAAATAGTCCAAAACTTATGAACAGTATTTACGAGGTTTATTATTGTCAGTACAGTGCAATAAATTAAAATGTAATGGAACCATTAATCACAGAGAGCAACACGAGCTTTCTATTGATATTAATGTCGGGCTTGGTTATGTAGCACTAAAGTGAGGGTCTGGAAACTGAGAGGTCGCAATATGGATTTCTGTAAAGTGAGGGCCTGGAAACTGAAAGGTCACAATATGGAATTCTGGTCAGTCTACAGATTTTTTTCAACCTTCCTTTAATCTAGCCTTTGCCTCCCAACAATGTAAAGATTTACCAGAAACTGTAAGTCTTCTTTCACTGGTAGTGTTACTGGGGAATGTTACGGACTCACAAGTCATCAAAGCTGTGCCCAATTGAAAGTCTTATTCCAGGCCATAGATCCACACAAAATTGTTATTACTACTACTACTACTAATATTAACAATGTATAACAGTTGTATGTGTTAGCAGAGAATGTGAAAGTTGTTTACTATCTGAAATATTCTGACTTCATTTTCATGTTGACAGGGTTTGAAGGAAGACAATGCGAAATCAGCATTGGTGGCTGCACTCCCATGTCATGCCCTGAAGGAAAAATCTGTAAGGAGAAGACAAATGGAATTGAATGTCAGTGTCCGGGTAATTACAGAGGAGAAAATTGCAGTGAACATGGTTTCTGCATTGGGCAGCCTTGTGAGAATGGTGGCACTTGCGTAGAATTAGAATACAATTATACGTGTAACTGCCCTCCTGGTTTCACAGGTGTGTTTAAAAAATTAAAGATAAAAGTAGACTGTTCAATCCAGTGTGGGTTTATTTTTTTGATGTGTTTTGTTATATAATCACCTACAATATCTTATAAACAGTTAACCAGCCAAAATTGTATTAGTAGAAGAAAATTATTTTTTTTCTTACATGGCCGAGTAAATGTTGCTTAGTGGACAAATACCTAAGGAAAATATGTTGGTTATTGGTTATTGCAGTTGCATGTAACACACACACACACACACACACACACACACACTCTCTCTCTCTCTCTCTCTCTCTCTCTCTCACACACACACACACTTGGAAGTAAGACCGAACAGGGCTTTTGTGAGATAAGAAAATAATAAGAATGATGAGAGAACCATATGTAATATTGGAAAGTAGGAAATAGAATAAAAACAGTAACTCATAAATGTATTACTGTTATTTTTTAACAAAGCGGAAAGGTCTGAAGCCATTCTTATAGTCCCAAGCAGAGGAAAAGGATTTAAATTTTTGACCACAAAGAAAAATGGGAGTAATTTTGTTATTTTCCGTGCAAAGTGCTATTGATTTTAGAGACTGTGAAGTTCACAAGGAGACAGATCTTTCAAATAAGCGTAATTACACTCAGTGAATAAGATGCTTTGTAAAATAAAAAATGATACAAGGGAAAATTATTTTCATGGCATGTTGTACATTTTCGTCTTGAATACTACTGGTATTTTATGGCCACCTCCATTCTTCAGAGACTAAAAAAAATGTGTTCTCTATTTGTGATATGAAGTATATACATGGGTTTGTTATGGGTAGAGAATGTTGTACATGTGCGATTATGTTACAAGTCACTTGCCATCCACTCTATTTTTTAAAAAAAAATTCGCTTAGGATTTGATATAATACTCCAGTGGGTTCAGTGTAGGTGTGTATTAGTGTAATTGGACATGATCTTGTTGAATATAATATATTTAATGGCAATTTCAAATGGGTTAGACTAGTTATAGGAATTCTAAACTGAGTAAATCAGTCACAATTGGATATGGGTTTGCTGAACCTTGAGTTCTTATTCATGGGACAGGTGAGTGTTACCAATCTTCCCCAGCTGTAAATTTTGGCACGAGTTAGTGACCACCGTGTAGTTCCAACAGTGACATGTTTAGTGTCGCAGAAAATAGGCATACGCTGAGATTGTGGCAGTGTTAAATAATAATAATAATAATAATAATAATAATAATAATAATAATAATTTAAATTTAATAAAAATACAACAATGCTTCAACTTCAGTGTGTGCTAGGTGCTGATGAGTATGAGTAAATGACTGTTGGGGTGAAACTGTCCTTAGGAGGCAGCATCTGCAGCACATGACACACTTTGAGTGTATTAGCCTTGTCCAAATATCTGGGTTTCTGCCTGTATCAACCTTTATGTCCCTAGCTGCTTATTGGAACACCACATTTTCCAATTCCTCAAATAATAACACTTCCAACAGGATAGATGTACCATCTGGGAGCAATAACACTCACTCCAGTAAGAGGCCTGTAGATAACCCACTGAGAGCCTTAGCTTAGGCAAAAGGAAATCTCAGCTGTTACAGAACACAAGGGATATTTTGATAATGTCTTCTTGATTATTACAGAAATAGAGGGCCACCAAAAAGTGGTCTTGATTCTATACAGGGTATCCCATGAGGAGTGGTAAATATTCAGGTATATGACAGGAACATTCTTCATTTTAAGTGAGAAGCTTTATGTGGGCACATACACTATTCGGAATTGTTTCTGAGATAGAACACATTAAATGTCTTTGGATTAGTGTCATGCTCGTGTGTCTTAACCACCTAAGCTCTTTGATGTTTTATTCTAGGCCAACCTACCTCATTGCTTTCAGCATCTCTGAGCCATTAAACTAGCTCATAGAATGTGCTGTTGTCTGTGTTATGAAGTAGTGAGAGAGATTGAGAGTGTATCAAAGAGAAATATAGGTTAATTGTGTGTGTACACATGCTGGCTAAAATGCCACACATCTACACTAATGAAGAATATGCAGATATGGTGTGTGTTTACAGCTTCTACGATGGTGGTACCCTTACTGCTGTAAAAGAATACTGCTGGCACTTTCCTACACATTGAATTTCTGACTGTAGAGAGTTTGCCAGAGTTTTCAGCACATTGTGTGAGGCAGGTCACCATTTTTCTATTAAACATGTAGCTCAACAACCTGTGTAGGAACAATAGCATGTTGTTGCAATGGTGCAGTGACATCCTACTACCACGACACAGTGGCTTTATACATATACCAGTATCCTACAAACACATGTATGGTGAACATCATAAGCAAAAAACTTATACCCATTTCACATACAGCTTGTCCACAATTTTCACATTGGCAACAGTGCCACGTGACGTGAACTTTTTCTCTGCTTAAATGACATTCATTATGTGCTTCCATTAAATACTGTTCACTGATGAAGCCACATTTGCATGGAATGGAATCAACAACACTTGTAATAATCATTGATGATCACAGGAGAATCCAAATGCTGCAGTGGAAACCAATTTCAAAGTTCTTTTTTTGATCAATGTTTGGTGTGGAATGATCGCTATCATTTTAATAGCTCTAGTAATTTTAGAAGACCAAATCGTGGGACAGAATTATTTGCATTTTTTTGAAAATTAATTTCTTAAATATCTTATGGATATTCCTTTAGCCAAGCAGATTGCTCTGTGGATTGGTTGTGGTAGTACAATTTACTGGTCACCTAGATCACCAGACATTATGCCATTAGATTTTTATCTATGGGGCTGGCTGAAGTCTGCAGGATGAACTGCTGGGTCGCATTATGGATGCTGTTGCCCTCATTAGGGAATGTGCAGAGGGAGGCAGATAAGCAACACAACGTGTCCTCTCAAGAGTGCACAAATACACTGAAGTTCACAGTGGGATATTTGAATATTTACTGTGAACTGAACAAAAGCTGTAATGTGACGTAATGCTTAGAGGTGAAGTAATAAAAATGCGTATATTTCAACTGATACTTTGTAAAACACGTCATAACGTTTACTAACTGTTGTAGATGTGCAAACCTGACAAAGTATTGAATAATACAGCAAATAAATAACAATGTACATTAAATGTCTTCTATATTGGAAACCATTTGGAACAGGGCATATTTCCATAGGAAGTTTTCTGCTTTAAATGATCATCCGCGTCATATCCCTGAATATTGACTGTTCCCCCCGGGGAGACCCCGTATACCTGAAGCTCTTCAGAACATAGCAGGCATTCTAAAACAAGTGAAGTGTATAAGAAGTAGGACCCTTTTAGTAGAGGCAACCATGTCCTGTCAGGTTAAACGACTCCAGGGTGCAAAACTGCAGGTTGAGTATTCGATTATCTCAGAAGTTCAATTAACCCTTAGCTTCAGCTAAGGGGAGACTTAATACACATGGACATTTAAATGTTAATGGACAACTTTCAAGGGCAAGGCATAGCTGATACAAAGAATGTAATGAAAGAATATAAGAAAATTTAACATTGTCAGAAACTACTTTTGTTTGTGTAAAGGTGGATCTGTAATCTTCTCTGCACCCACAATGTACTTGACAAACATGAAGTTAACAATGGTCATGATGTCAGCTGTACACCTCTCAAAAGAAAGATGGAAAGTTACTGAACACCAAGAAACATGGTTCAGAGCACTTTGACCATGATTCATTGGTCTTGACTGAGTTTGAAGAGGACTGCATAACAGATGATCTGGCCTTCAAAGTCATTCTGGGTCCCTTTACGATCTCTGTAACCACTGAAGTGTCTCATCTTGGGAGAAAGGTAACAAGAGGAAGACTAGCTCAAACTATCAGCAGTATGACGACTCCAACCCTACAATGGTGTATAAATGGATTCGGGATATTCAAGATGGACATGGCATAACAATGGCACGTGTGTTTGAGTATACAAGAAATTTAGTGGTGAAAAGGTCTGGTGGAATGTAAATAATTTAAGGAGTGAGGGTAACCATTTACCCAATAGTTGAGGTGTTGAGTCATCTAAAGGTAGATAAACAAGACTGACAACTGTGCTTTCTGACAGATCTTTTTCGAGCTATAGAGTGTACACACACACACACACACACACACACACACACACACACACCTACATTGTCACAGTGTAGACAAGAAACACATCTTAAAGGTTCTGACACTTGATACTAAATGGTACGTCTTCCACAGAAAGGGTGACCTCAGTGGAAAGAGTTGAAGGAGAAGTAGCAGTCCTTTTAAATGATGTATACCACACATTACCTTTCCCCTCTCTCTATGAACTTACAGACAGTTGTTGTATCAGTGTGTGTCCATCGTATCGTCATTACATATTCCCTCTACCTGTTCTTCCAGGAACCAATAGACCAAGAGGCTTTAATTAATGCTGTCACACATCCCCATCATCATTTTCTGTTTTGTGCACTGCTATTGGATCGTTCTCTGCCATCAGTTTATAGTTGTGCTTTCTTGCCATTGCACACACATCTAAATGGAAAGTGTTCAGTGAACTGTGTTCCAGTCATCACTTTACTCTCTGGATACAGCGAACAAAGTAGGGCTAGAAAAAAAGTGTTACCTTGATGGGTGCTCAGTAAGGCAAACTGGAGACTGTACAGTCATCTAACTGTGCGTAAATGTAAACACAGTGCCTAGGAATTAACAAATCACATCACAAGTACCATCTATCTCACCAGTGTCACATCCATACCAAAATATTAAGGGCAGCTTTGAAGTCATTGTCTTCCACTGCACAGTGACAAGCGCCACTCTGTAATATGGTGCAGACTTGTGACTTGCAGAATTTCAAGTTGACACCATCTGCTGGGAACTGTGCAGCCAGTTAAATGGCATGGACAGACTGCAGTTGTATAGTAACAAAGAAATATTCTGTCAATAATTCCTGCACTCCACAAATTATTCCATCAAACCTTAACTTGTATGGGACAGCATCAAGATGATTTCACATAAGTGTATGAGGTACTCCTGTAATGCTGTAAAGAGGATTAATAATTCTCCAGACCAGCAGTGGCAGAGCATTTCACTCAAGTTACCATCAACATTAGCCAGGATACAACTTTCTGTCATCATCAAATGAATGCTGAGTGAAGCAGGTTGGACTTCAGTTATACCAATGAAGAAGTTAACAATAGCCCTTCCACAGTGCAGGAGATCAATTTGGCATTGTCTACACCATGGGACGTGTCACTAAATTGTGACCAAATCTATTACAGCATGTTGCAGCACCTTGCCAGAAATTCTAAAGAAGTCATTGATTTTTTGGATCAGTACAGTCCTGGTTCATAGAAAGATGTTATTTTAATTACCCTTCTCAAACATGGGAAAAACCACATATGCTCGAGTAGCTATTGTTGTGTTGCTCTCACTAGCTGTAAGGAAAATACTTTGGAATGTATGGAAACCACCTCACTGTATGCATCTTACAATCTGCCTAGCTCCATAGTCACCTTCAATATGATTTGAGCCGACACCATTTTACCATTGATAACCTCATCCTGCTGAGGTCATTGTAACACATGCAAATAGTCTGGCATCACCAAATAAGGATTTGCTTCAACATTGAGATTTCCTATGTTACCACTTGGTTGCCCAAATCCTTGTTCAGTGCCACAAATGGGACTGCTGAAGAAATTTTCATGTATTTTTAAGGTTTATTCACTGTGCATTATTTTAGATACAGATGGTGATGGCCTATCAGATTGTTTTATGCATGAGAAAAATGTACCTCAAGGTATTAATTTAAATGTAATACTGTTTTTTACTAGCTATGAATAGTTTTTCATCCATGGTAAGGTACCTAATTAACTGATTTTTATTTATGGATGATTTCTCAATTTTCTGCTTTTCATTCACTTTATCAGCAAACACTTGATGTTTTACAATGTATTAGTCATATTGAAATGTTTGTTCTCTTTCTGTAGTCTTGGCAGTTGAAATACAATACATTGTTTAAAGATTATGAGTCATGTGGTGAGAATATGTTACTGTGGCAAGTAAATGTGATGAATAATTAGAGCAGGCGAGATACCACATAGATGTCTCACAGAAATGTAAACAACAAATAAACGGATGTGAACTATGTTACAACAAAACAGAACACAACTTCAAAAACGATAAAAACATATGTTTTGACAGAGTGCAGAGAAATTTTGTAATTGTGAAACTGTTGCAGTCATTTGTTGCAGCTTTCCTTGAGAGTGATCACATTCACATTCATACAAACACCTAAATCAGACAAGGAGGCATATCTCATACACTCACCAGTTGTAGAAATTAGGGATGTTGATAAGAAAATCGTATCATATGAGACACAAACTATCACTAATACGATGTATCAAACACGAGACATGTTTTCTGGTGTAGAATTCAGTTCACTTGTCATGTTGTCATCAAACGTTTGCAGTTTCTATTCGAAAGCCACTTCCTTTTGACTGCTGATAGAGAGTTGTGCAGAATCAACTGCCATTATAGGTCCCTTTCTGACACCTCACTGTTGCAAACAGACATTACATGATGTCACAGACACAAATTTGAATACAGTGGGAAAAAAAGTGGCATGGGAGAGATTTTAACACAGCTCATCCGCTTGCCAGTCCAAAACCATAACCAGTTCACCACAACGTCCTTATCCATTCAGGCCGCTCTACATTGCTCTTCTTGTCCATGGAGTGTTCCTGTTTTTATTGTGCTTTTGTCCACAGTTCAGTACACATTCTTGCTATTTACATGGTTGATCTGTGTTCAGTTCCTGACTGGCTGTCCACTGGGCCCTCTTACCACTAAATACGAGGGGGGGGGGGGTGCAATAGGGAGTTCACCTTGTCAGTAAGCAGCAGTGCCCTTTGGGACTTTGGGATACATGCAAAGAGTTTCTTTTTGATGTACAATTGTGCTAGACAACAAAATTTAAAAATATTATACTCTGACCACCACAAGACCATTAGGCAGTTTACTGAAGCATTTGGGATCTGTCCTATTTCCAGCTTAGACTACTGAGAAGGCACACTTCATTAGGCAGAAACTCCTCATAGTATGGCATGCATACAAGATTTACTCATACTCAAATCAACTGCATACCATATTGTTGCTTGACTACATTTCAAATGACTCTTGTAACAATACTCGGCGAGTAGGAAGTCTGTTTGGGATTCATGCAGATATTCAGATGGTTGTTTTTTTTTTCTTTTTTCTTTTACATGGGTGTGACAGGTAGTGGGGTTTTATTCCATGCTTGGGTCCTTTTGAGGCCTATATTTGTATTTTTTATTGTTTATTTAAAATAACATAGAGAAACATCAATCTTTTGTCACAGTGTACTCTAATAACTCAAAACAAGGGAACACATTGTTAAAAAGTCTTCACCAATAATGTCTTTGTGTGATAACTACTCAATACATTTAGTATCTTTTGTGCTGAGCTATGTGTGTTCCTGAAGCTGCTGGAGCAGGTGAGATTTTCTTGAGGGAAGAAGGAAGTAAATTCTCATGTGTTTAAATTCCTCAGGTGCTATATCTAATGCACCCTACTGAAAAAATGATAAAAATTATGCAGTACTTATCTATTCCCCTGCAACAAAGAGAGAAGCATATAGCATTCTGTTGGGTTCCATGGCATGTAGGGATGTGGGGAAAAGAAATAACAGCTACGGAGCCCTCCAGGGAACAGATTGTGATACAAAGTGCCTGCCTCTTGCAGCCTCTCATCTTACTTTGTAGTCAAAGAAGATGATGACGACTGCCTGGTGAGGAGGGCCAGTAGGCTGCAGTCAGTAAAATGAACTTCATAGCTGTGGTGCACCTCATACTGACCTCTCCAGCCATTATGAAGTTAACTGGACGATCCTCTGAATAGGGCTCTGTTGTTTTACACTTGTCTGTATACTTGAATGGGAGAGCGGAAACAAACAGTTGGGATTTACCCTCTGTTTTAGCTGATTTTAAGACAAGTGTGCTAAAGCTGAAATTTTGTGTATTGTCTAGACTCCATGCTAAACATTTTGGCTGATGGCTTAGGGCATTGCTGATTTGTTGGCTAATCATTCTTTATTCCAGTGATCAGCGAACAATGTGTTTTTGCTTTATTATTTTGGATCCTTTTCTATTAAGGAGGTTATGGAAGATGAGTCATTAGATTGGGTTTCTTGTGGATAACAAGAGCTGAACAATGAAATTAGCTATGTGTATGGATGCATTCTTATGATACAAGATGACTCTCAACATTCCTATATCCTTAGCTGCTGTTCTTTGCTTCTCAAAAGCATTACGTAGGTTTACAATTATCCTGTTCTTTGCTTCTCAAAAGCGTTACGTAGGTTTACAATTATCCACCGCTGGACAGAGAAGGAGAATAGGTCTTTCATGTCTCCAGAGATGCTGTTGCAACATCATCATTTTTTGAGAAATGTGGGGGAACTTCAAAAATTAAGTTACATAATATTGTCCTTTGCACTACACTTTAAAGTGACCCACAAACATGACACTATTTTTCAGTGTAATCATCAAGTCTCTATAAACAACAATCAGAATGTTCTATCAATTGTTCAGTTTTTTAACAATGGAAATCTGCTTCACAGTTACAGAGCCATTTGAGAGCCACTATGTGAATGACCTCATCATTGGAAAATCTCGGATTGCTGCAAATCAGTTCCTCAGTTGTCTGAACATTGTTATCTGTCGTTGATATTGATGGCCTTCATTTACGATCAGCATCGCACTTGTCTGTGCTGCCTTGGCCAAATTTTTGACAGCATTTCACTATGGCTGGACACAACATTGCATTTGGTCCAACACCAGAATTTCATGGTGAATCTGTGTGCAATTTAGACTTTCACTGATAAGAATCATACTCTCCCATGTACTTCAGCTTTGGCATATGTTTCCAGGTGATGCACCATTTCACTCCGTCACTGTGATGCAACTTTTATACATACCGCAGTAGAACTATGTCTCTAGGAAACCCAGAACATTTACTCTCTTCTGAAAAAGTGCCACTCTCGTTGCCCAGTGGTTATTACATTAGTTGACATGTGTAACTTACTTTGGAGTTCTCTCGTAGTTGCCACCCTTTACTTTCCAACACTTCTAGGTTATTCTTCAGAAAGAATTCACACATTAGTCAGATTCGTAGTTCTTTGATTGCACTGGTAAATCTTCATTTTACCACCAGCAACAGTGTCTGATCCCACGTCCGGCCATCCTGATTTAGGTTTTCCGTGATTTCCCTAAATCACTCCAGGCAAATGCCGGGATGGTTCCTCTGAAAGGGCACGGCCGACTTCCTTCCCCATCCTTCCCTAATCCGATGAGACCGATGACCACGCTGTCTGGTCTCCTTCCCCAAGCAACCAACCAACCAACAGTGTCTGAAATACACCTATATAGTTTCCTTCATGGACTCTGCTTAACATTTATTTGTGCCATTAGAAATGATTAGAAATGGATGTTCATTTGTTGATCCGTCACCGATTAAGAAGAAACTTCCGTGTTGTTTTTTTTTTTTTTTTTTTTTTTTTTTTTTTTTTTTTTTTTTTTTAACAGTTCTATAGAATTTTGGACATAGCTGGAGACAGTCTGTAGCAACATGTCAACAATCATGAATATCACACTGTTTGTTTTTTCTTGACATATTTGTTCCAAAGTGAGAGATTTTTTCTACATCACTGCAGTAGTGGCAGGCCCTTCTTTTGCTTTGTCTATCAATGCATCCTTTATGAAACTCCAAAAACCACCCAATTACCAGCTGAGAGACAGTTTCTCAAAAGCTTGTATCCAGCAATCATTGTTTTCAGACTCGCATAATCCACTTTCAAAATTATTAAAGATAATATCATAAGTGTTTCACTCTTCATTTCTGTACAGGTGACGACTGGATGCCATATAGATGAATGCAATTGCAGCCCTTGCAACTAAAATAATAAGCCCAGTGAGTTGAAACTGGCTTTAGTTTCTTGAGAAATGTACTATTGCAAGCCATATCTTTAGTAATTGATTTATTTATTTATCGTATGGCATACATTAGGATGTTTTGAATCAAAAGAATAGCTGTACATATTCAGAGATAACTAAGATACTACATTTCAACACAGCTCTTCCAAGTAATATAATACAAATGGCAACAGTTATAGGAGAATATCAAAGCTTTTTGCATAGTCTATCACTCTGATTGTCACTATCAGGAAGTCTTTGAAAGGATCCTTGTAGGCACATACAGGACATGTTGGTGCGATGTAAGCAACTGCATGTCATTCAGCACCACAGTCACAGGATGGTGATGGAGATTTCCCCCACTCATGGAAACTGTCTGTACATCTTTGCCAACAGCATTTTCATTCACTGGTGACATTGAATTCACCTTTGGCAAGAATCCTGGCTGTGATAAGAGTGGGATGTCTTGATTTCAATCTTTAAACTCTACAGAGAACATATCATTCAATATTGGAAGGTTGGGGTTATCAACAGTCTTCTAATATTCACTTTGTAGCGTGTTCTTCCGTCTGGCATCAGAAGATCGTAGGATGCATTTACGTAAACTTATGGCTTGACATTTTTTGGGTTCATAAGCATTTTATCTGTTATTACTTTTATGTTGTAATTTCATATATACTCACACATTCCATGACCCTTGGAGATTTGCTCCTCAATTTTGTCCTTCGGAACTAGATGTGTGTGTGTGTGGGGGGGGGGGGAGGCAAGGCAGAATGTGACTTAAGATAGGTATAAAGTATATGGCAGTAGATTACATTGACCCATTAACAGTGTTGATGGATTCGTTAAGATTACATCTGTCTTTCTCACATATAGGCTATTATGCACTCTGCTGTTGAGTACACAGATCCGAGTGATGATACTCTAAGTGTCTGCTGATTATCCCCAACTAGGGCAACAGAGTTCATGAAGAATGTTATTTCTGCATTTGATGTTAACAAATGTTCATGTCAGGTGCTCCTGAAAAGAAGGTGTTCTGTGTTAGGCGACCCTTAGGGATTTTGGCTGCATCTTGTGCGAAGTTTGTCTCCCTCAAAATGGACACTAAAGACTCTGATTGCCAATCTGTTGGATGGATGAAAATGTGCAACTTCTGTTTTATTTGAGTTAGGTTGTGGCCTTCATTTACAGAAGTATTGGCTTAAGCTGTACAGATCATAAGTCAGGATATCTTTAGTTGTTTTGGAGGTTTTGTGTTGGATATATATAGCCACATAGCTGGGCAGACCCCATAGCCAAACTTTCTGGACTGTGTTGGATTAAATGAGAGAGGAGTGAGGACGGATCCCTTCAATAAGCCATTATTCAATACTTTTGGACAGTTAGTGTTGTATTCCATAGTCACAGTAAATGTGCTTCCAGCTAACATGTTGTCAGTTTGGTTTGTTGTCCATCTGCATGGAATAACTTGTTATAATTTATAAGGCAGCCCTGTCTCCAAACCATATGACGTGTTGCACTTACAAGGGCATTGTCTAATCTGACATGTTGAAACATGCCTTGACATTTTTTACACAGGAAGAATACACCGAAAGAATGACCAAGTCAAAATTTTAGCTGCTAAGACCCCCCGCAAGTATTTTAAAAAATGCCAAATTTGTTGCTCGCCAGATGGCTGGAGATATGCAAATTTCTACTAGAGCTGTAGTGGACTGCACGTGGTCGTGGTTGGTGCATATCTGTGGTTTACAGCACATCAATAAACAGATAACATGGCTTGGCGTTATCATAATTTGTAAAATAAATTTCAGTTTTCATGGACAGTTTCTTTGAAACAAGTGTCTACATTGTTCACTCAAATTTGCAACTCATTTAATATCCACAATAATTACCAATTGGTTTTGCAGTAGCATAAGTGTTAACGTAGGTTAATTCTTACAAAGAAGAAAACAGTAACCAGCCACTATTAATACTGCTATTTATTTAGGTAAATAGCGCCGTTACCGGTTTTGAACTGGCAAGTTCATCATCAGACGGCTGTTCACATGATTTTCACTTTACATTATCATCCGTTTTCGATTTTTATTATTCCACTGTGGCAAAGTATTTTTGGTGTGTTGTTGCTGTCGAAAATTCTGCGCGATTTTGTTGCAACAACACACCGAAAATATTTTGCCACAGTGGAATAATAAAAATCAAAAACAGACGATAAAAGTGTATCTTGAAAATCATGTGAACAGCCGTCTGATGATGAACTTGCCAGTTCGAAACCGGTAACGGCGCTATTTACCTAAATAAATAGCAGTATTAATAGTGGCTGGTTGCTGTTTTCTTCTTTGTAAGAATTAACCTACGTTAATTGTACACAGCCATGGTCTCACCATGTCAGTTTTAGACAAAATAGCATAAGTGTTAACAATGGATATAAAACTGAAGTAATTTTCATTGTGTTTAATGCTTAATGTTAAGTAGTGTGCAAACCTGCTTTCATAAAATCTAACAGAGAATTGTATAAATGGAAGAAAGAGTTGCAAGGAGTAATAAATATGCGCCAAAATGAAACTTGCAAAACTGTGTAAGAAAAGCTATCAGAAACATTCACTGTACAGGGTGAGCACAAAGTCCTCCTAACCCCATCAATAACCAACATAAACCCCTAAACTCAAATAAATAACGTGAACAACAGTTTTTTTAGTGGAGTCTTCTTGAGATGGGAACTGTGCAGACCTTGTCACGAGAGGCAGTGCACCGTTACCAATGGATATCTACAAAATTGGGCTTTCCAAACTGCAGCTTAAGTGAACATTGCCGATTTCAAGTCTTCTTCAACCTGTTTAAGCAGATTCAAGAAATCATGCAGTATAGGAATCCCTAAACAATGAGGTTTGGTTCAGGTATAAAAGTAGAGGAGAGGAGATGCCATTGATTTGTAACTGATGTGAAGGCAAAGCTTACTGTTATTCCCACGTCTGCTGTGTCTAATGCTGGTCAGTCAGGTTTTTTAATAGACCTGTGAACAAACTGCTCTTTATCATTTTGCGCTGTAAAAAGACAGAGCCTGTTGTGCAACTGATTAATGCTATGACACACTCATATACAACAATGACAGTGGTAAGTATGAGTGGATTACTGTTTCCACAGCTTTATATCTGTCTTCAGGGACCTCAAGGCATATTGGAACCAAAAATAAAAATAAAAAAGGACTGTTTAGTGGCAAAAATCTTATAATTGACCTATCAAAATCTGGAAAAATTGGAAAGAATAATTTTCAGCATTCCATTTGAACCAGTTTCTAACCAGTTGCCGAAATTAATTCATTGCTTTTGTTTGACTCTTGTCCTGGGCATAATGGTACCTCCGTCTTTCAGACTGCTGACAACATTTGATGTTTATCAGGAGAGCAGTATTCTCAAATTCCAGTCATTTGTGCATTGTCAGTTTGTGTCAGCATGTTTTATGACTTGCTGTAAGTATACTTGGTAAGCAGCACAAGAAGCAGGGCAATGGTCAGGACTATTCCTCTCTCCACCTCAATTCTGTCCAAATAAATCTATTAATTGACTGTGAAGTGCCTGAAAGCATTAATTTTTCTTTCAGCAGATGTTCCTGTTGTAAGGAAAATGCTTATTTTCGTCATTCAAATGACACACTGCTTTATTGTGATGACTGTGAGGAATAAAGAAGGAACCTCTTAGTAATAAAATATACATAATTGAAAAATTTTCATAAGAATGTTGCTACAAGAATTGTTATAAAATGGTGTATGTGTAACAAATATTTCATTTCCATAAATTAATGTCATGATTAATGGAATTCGTGTGTAATGTAACATCAAACATTGTATTGATTTATGTTCCTCTGCTAGCCACCTCTGCAAGAATTGCATATGCAACAGTTTAGCTGTCGATATGAACTGTCTCGTATTCAAAACATTAATGATACATGACATTTTGTGTATGATGTAGGGGCTTCAAATTCACCTGTGTCACTCTGGGTATTTGCACTATGTGGCACTACATGCTCTTGTCACAGCTGATATTGCACTAGTGTCACAGGAAGGACTGTGCAAACTGCTGTCACAAGCAGTTCTTCATGTGACAAAAAGGAGTAACTTCAGCAATTTAAAAAAAAAAAAAAAAAAAAGGATGACTTGCAGTGCATCTTAGCAGCTACAATTTTGACGCTGCATTTCTTGCCTTATGTTCTTCATTCATAAAAAGTTTCAGGGTGGATTTTCAACATGTTTGATTGGACCATTCCCTTTTTAAATCAACTAAAGTGACTGATGCTTTCTTCTCCACTTGATATCTCACTTCATTGAATGTTGTTAGTGATAAGACATGATAAGCACAGCTGTGTCCTGGTTAGAATCCAACTCAGTCAACAGGAAGTAATTTAAATAACGAGGCATAAGTCAACCTTCTGAAAAGTTTTTGTAATGATCCTTGTACATATAGTGCCATGAGGAATCTGTCACATAGACCTGATATCATAGCTGTGATGATCATTACAGTCTATTCACCAATCAATACAAGCTCAGTGTGAGTGTTTGCTTAATATTTAGTATCATATATAAGTGTGACATACATGGAAAATTTCCAGTTATTAAAAGGACTAATGTGGAACAAGAATATGAAGGAAACTTGTAGAAGTTAGTTGTGTTTTCTTAACACAGAACTGTTGTTATAATTTAAGTGGTAATTTTCATGACATATATTTTTACACATTTCCTAACAATTTATATTGTCCTTGTGAAATCTTTAAAATACATTTCAGTTTAGCCCTCTTTGATGAACTATGTGTTTTCATATCTTTGCAGGTCCTAAGTGTGCAGATGATATAGATGAATGTGTTGGTCCAATTAAACCATGTAAAAATGGCATATGTATTAACAATAATGGTAAGCATTCTAAATTAAAATTTGATATAGTAGTGCATAAAATAACTTAAGTCACTTATGTTCACTTTAAACACCTTTCATTTTTTTCTCTGTGTCAAATAACTTTTAAATCTTTCTTGAACATGTTTTTCTTTGCAGGCAGCTATGATTGTTTCTGTACACCTGGTTATGCTGGAGCATTTTGCGAGTTGGATATTGATGAATGTCTCTCAAAACCATGTTACAATAATGCGACCTGCATTAATCAAATTAACAGTTACAGATGTACTTGCACCGAAGGCTACACAGGTGTGTATTATTGCTAATATGCCACACAGATAAAGAGGATCTTGAGGATGGATGTGTTAGCCAAGCTAAATAATCAAGATATGATTGAATGAGACAGATATATTGACCTTTTGAAGGAAATTTTGTATCTTCATTTTATACTGAAAATTTTTTCTAATAGGCTTTGCAGTTTTATATTATTGTATCATTCTGGGTTATACGTAGAGTGATGTGATATTTTTACTTTACTGTAGCGGAAATATATGTTCTGGTGCTACATTATTTTCAATTACCTATTACCCATTTACACTTTTTACAATTTGCAGTTTGCAATGGAAAATTGTTATACAGTATTACAATTGAAGTCCAATTGGATTGTATAAGATAACACTTAGAGTGACAGTATAACTACCTAATTCAACTCAAGGTACTTCTGTGGATGATTGCCCATCCTCCTTCAAGTCTACCTTGCAAAGCATTTTTTACAATACAGAAAGGGGTGTTAAAGATACATGTTTCGACAGTATACTCTGAGCGAATAGTTTCCACCGAGGGAATACTTAGTGTCATTTAATTTGCATTGCCATTAATGTCTACTGTCCACAATTGTGAGCCCAGTCAAGTGCTGCTTCTTTGTGGACAATGTTTCTATGTACTGCTCATTATCCAGCATTAACACAGTTGTTGACAAAAATAAAGAGGTGAGAGAAATTATTTATGCATATTTACTACACCAAACTCTTGTAGAGAAGAGTTATCAAATGAAGAGGAAATACGAAAGCAGTGACCAATATGTCTTCATGTTGTTGAGGGGCATAATGAGTTTGAACTAGGCAGACTGACAAGTCTTCAAGAACTGGATTTGTCATACCATAACATTTTGACTATTAGAGAATTTGCTGCTATGATACTGATGCATGTGTGGAGTCAGTAGATAGAAGTGCGATGAGTAGATACAGCAACACACAGCATGACCACAGCACCATCATTTGGCCACATAGTTATAATTCAACATTCAGCTTTACCTGAAAGGTTACTTTGATGCTGGAGCACTGCAGTTGTTATGATCTTGTCTATGTCGACGGTCCAATGTTGTCTACTGTGGGCTGTACTGATGGCATGCATGGCATCATTTTATCTTGCATTGTTCAGAAACCACAAATGTCTTAGACCCCAATCATCTTGTGAATATTATTGATGGCATGATGATTGGCAAAATGTATTATTTCCAAGGAAATTCCACCTTGACCTGTCAAATAATGATCGCCATCTTCATGTTACACATTATCGTGATCACTGCAGTTGAGCAGCTTGCGTTGTTGAGCAACATAGTGCACAAACACCAAGTATGATGAGTACAAGATGCATATTGACTAATACATATTTCAGCCAATCTGAACAAAAACTGTCCAACATAGCGGTTTTTGATCCTGAGGTATTGCTTCCATTCAACTGATTTCAAGTATCATATTTTAGCAAGACAGTACTTGCTGTGGGATATGCAAGCCTTCTTTATCACTCCTTCACTAACTCTCTCTCTCTCTCTCTCTCTCTCTCTCTCTGTGTGTGTGTGTGTGTGTGTGTGTGTAAGGGGGTGGGGGACAGTTTATGAGGAGTCAGCAGTTCATTTGGAGCTGATCTCCAAAACACTGTTGAGCCTGAAAGATTTTGTTTCCCTGGAATATTTCTTCATTGCCGATACTGCACTCTTTATATTTTATGTCCTGTTGGTCATTCCTACCCCTTATTCGCAAATAGGTTGTCAGCCTATGGTTTTACACTGGAAACCAGCTTTTATCAAACCAAAAATCACTTCTATCTGTAATTGAAATGTTCTAGCAATATCCTTCTCTATTACTAGAGCTGAAACGTATCTCAATAGCCATAGGTTGAAGCCATTTATTTTCCTCTTGTGGAGTCCACAAATGCAGCGTCACTAACTATGAGTCTGTTGCTATTGTTTGCTTTACTTGAATGTGTAATTTCCTCTCTAACCCCAGTATGACAGTCACATTTCTTAGCTTATCGCATAAATGTTTAATTTTTGTACACACTGTTGACAGAAAAATTAAATAAGACTTTCTAACTCACAGCCTTTTCCAAACAAAAAATCACTCAAAACCTGGATGTTATTTTAACCAAAACTGTACCAAACACTTATTTGCAAATTCCACTATGTTATTTTTTAATGGCCTAGTTATGAGTTGTGTACTGTCTGCTGGCAGGTAACTTTCAGCAAATGACTCTATGCAAACCAACAAATCTATTTCTTGCAGCAACTAATCCGATTTTGTCAACCATTACCAACTACTACATAAACTCTCCATCAAATAATATCGTAGTTTTAAAAACGATTACAAAATTTTGTGATAAATGCAGCCTTATTCTGTAAAACTGTGAAACACTCAGAGATGCTTATGGCTTTCAGGTCACAAGTCACAATAAACAAATAAAAAAAGATTGAACGATGGCATCTTTTGTTGTGTTTGCGTGAACCTTCGAGTATTAATAATGCAGCAGCCCATATTACAGTTGCATCATCTCTAGACACGACGTGGCAGACAATATGAAAACAGTGCAACAAATAGCATTGCAGACGATGTAAATACACTGAGAAATGTTTACTGCCGGTGTGGAAAGAAACGGAAACAAGAAACAACGTCGGAAACAGACTTGATACACTGCAGGAAACAATGTTTCCAACAGAAACATGTTTCCTGTCACAGTATCTATGCGACTTCACACTACTCTTTGCAGTTGTGATGTTACTAGTGATTATCAATTTTTGTGAACGCTGTGAACTGTGTGCATTTCGATTATTCATTTCCTTCATACTGTGTGACGTATGTGCACAATATGCCATTTCAAAGCAGTGCATTGAAAGTATACCACAAATATGTCACACATATCATTAAAAGTCAATTAAGAAAGCATCATTGATGTAAGACTTCAAGAGATTTATGGTAGCTAATGCACCATACAAAATTCAGATCAGTAACCTTTAGCTTAATGAATAACATAATGGTTAGCTGGCTTAGAGGTTACAAGTTCAAAACTCCTGAATGCCAATATTTTTTTTCAACTTAGTGGATAGAGAACGAACTACGAAATAATTATTTGCCTGATTATTTCCAAATGTGTGGCGATTCCCGAGTGTGTGGTACACAGAAACCTAAGAGCACTGCTTACATTTCTGTGAATGAAATGAGCAGCAATAAAATTCATATTGTTCCTGGTCACAAATACTTTGCTGTTCATTTCTGAATATATGGGGATTTCCGAGTGTGTGGTTAGGCAGGAACCTAAGAGAACAGCTTAAATTGCTGCAAGTGAAACGATGGGCAATAGAAATCATATAGCAATCGACAAATTGATAGCCTCATTCCTGGTCGCCTTCACAGTGCCACCACATTATGATTACGTCAATTCCTGCAAAAAGTAGCGTGAAACGTACTCGACCTATCGTCGTTGCGGGGTGAAGCTAAATGTTGCAAGGTATGTTGGCAACACCAAGAGTGGATTACGTCAGCATTTCCTCTCTAACATCTCCCCTCTCTGCAACAGCCAAAAATATTCCTTTAATTCTGCCATCACTCACGCTGAGAACTGTCTGTCTTTTGTGCCAATTATAACTCATTTAGTCACATCATATGTCAATAGGAAGAAAATGAGCAAAGTAAAGTGAGATGTCAAGAAAGAACCTAGAATTGAGTAAATCTTACTAGGAAGAAATGTAAAAACTGGGAATTTTTAGCATTGACCTTATGGGGTTTTTCACAGGGGCTACGAATTTGTGGCGTAGAATCGCAAAAAATGCAAAATTGGAGCACATAAAATTGGTCCACTATATACTTTAAACTTCTTTTCCTTACTTCCAAGTATGCTGAACGCTTTGCCAAATTCTTTGTTCCTGTAATGTCTGTAACCTCAATCTCGACTTGATGCCATCATGTACTTGTCTCCACTACCTTCCTGTTCCCACCCTCTTGCTTTCATGCCTGCCACACACACACACACACACACACACACACACACACACACACACACACTGTTACCTTTTTATTCCCTTCTAGTTCATCTGTTTAAACTTCTCTTGTATTTTTATCTTTTTCTCTTACTTAGGATCTTCCGTATCCCCGTTTTACCTTTTTGATCCCATACTCCGTCTCCTGCATGTTCCACACGAGCACAGTCTTTCCTAACCCATTCTGTCTTGTTTTGTCCATTCTATGTGACACTATTTCCTCTTGACCTGAAAAAGAAACTTCATATTTCACCATCATATGCAGTGCTATCCTAGCTGTGTGCAGACAAACGCAGAGATTTCTGTGCCCTCTGTCTTGTGTACTGACTTATCAACAAACACTGTCCCTCATATCTCTCCTTGACCCTAACACTGTTATCTGAAAAATTGGCAGAAACACCTGTTCCCATGAGAGCAAAATCCTCTCTGTCACACTTCATTGTTCAGCCACTTTCTCAAAGTCCTTCCCAGTAGCAGGAACCTGACTCTGGAATAACCTCCCACATTTTATTAGAGAACTGAATAACACTTTCAGCTTCAGATGACAGTTATGATATATCTATTAAAGCAACAATAAGGATTACCATTCTCCCTGTATGCACTCGTTACTCTTGTACATCCTTCTTTCCAATCATATCATACTTTTTCCCAGTATTCTTAGTTGATATATAAAACTTATATGTTTGAGGAAATGTAAGACATGTTATTTGTCTTAAGTGTTACACCTCTTCACACAGCATTCTTCTATCACACGTCACTGTACTTCACTTCTTGCTACAAGATGAACGTATTTTTGGAAAAACCGATTTCATATATCTCAAATGCTGAAAAGTGGGGGGGGGGGGGGGGGGAGGAGGGCGCCATTATCAAGTTTTTGCCCCAGTTCAGAAAAATCGTAGATCTGGGGCTGAAGTTAGTTTCAGGGCAATCAAAGTATGTTACTGTAAAGTCTGGATGTTGGTATTTCTGATGAGTGGTGTCAACATACCTGACTCCTGTGATTAGCTTGGCCAAAGTTATCTGTCTCGTACCATAATGAAGTTTTATTTGTTAATAACTTTTAATTAACACAATTTTCAGCAAAATTAATAACACTAATGTAATCAGTACAGCAAATAGAAAAGCCTGAATAATGAATTTAAGTGAATCAAAGTCTGATTAAAGTTTTTATAAATTTGAGTACATATTACACAGTTACTTCATAGGTACCAGACTGAAAAGTTAAAAAGGAGACAAAAAATTATTAGTGGGGTGCAATAAGAGGAAAAGGTAGGTTCAGCCTGCTCTGTTTCAAAGTCTGCAGACTTCACATCTTACAGTGTGCTCTGAAGTCGGTTTGTCTTGCTATGTCATAATAAAGTTTCTTGAACGCAAATGTCTGAACATTATTAAGTGTTACCATGTTGTAAGTGCATTATATTGTTTGAAATAGTTCATATAATAAATTCAGATAGTAGAGAACAGGAGATAGTGTTTTTTTACTGTGTCGTGTTGCAATGATGTAATGTTACAGGTCATGACTGTGAAACGGACATTAACGAGTGTGAATCTCAACCGTGTGAAAATGATGGAATATGTATAGATGAAATTGGGTCATTTTCCTGTCAATGTATGCCAGGATTTACAGGAGTGACATGCACTGCTAATATAAATGAATGCATGGTAAAGTGTTTTGAATTTTATACTGAAATTATTTTCTTATGACTACTGTAGTTGTTTTTACACCAGATGTACCTTTTGTTCCTTAGTCTTCACCTTGTTCAAATGGAGGAATCTGTATTGATGGCATTAACAGCTATATGTGTAACTGTACAAACACTGGTTATGAAGGTCCACACTGTGAACTAAATATTGACGACTGCCAACAAAATCCATGCCAGAATGGAGGAGAGTGTATAGACGGATTTAAGGACTATGAATGCAGGTGTCATCCTGGATACAGAGGTAATCCCTATGTGAATTTTGTTCTTCTTGATGTGCTAATGAATAACCATTGTTATTGACATTTGTCCCTTAGAGAATGTACTACACATGGATTCTAACACATGTAATATATTATATTATAAGTTTCCAAGGTAATGTAGTTATTTGCGATAAGATCAATAATGGTATAAAAATGGTAGATATTATAAAAGTGGGGTTAAAAGTACAGAATTGATTTGATCCAGACAGTCCCCTTATACCATCTCTGGTAATTTGCTAATCAAATCAACAGTATCTGTTTAGCCAAGATCAGTCTCCATACACTTTTGGCACCACTAAGGAAGTTACATTATATCAGGTGTCCTTGAGGGAAGAATCTTCGTTGATCCATTATGGACCGTGGGACGATGGCTGGCATGTATTTCTTGATGCAATGATTTACCAACAGCCGTATGTATTGTAGAAATTTATTTTATAAACTTCTTATGTGCTACCAGTTTCGGCATTACATTGATGCAATCTTCAGGCCCCACACGTCATAGTCGTAAAATCGCTATACACGGAAGGAGCCATATAACTGGATCCGTGAATCAAATCGTTATGCAACAGCTCTTGGTGGCCATGCGACACAGACTCTCTTTTTTACTTCTTTTATATCAGTCATATGTTGTAGGGATCGCAGATACATGAACAGTACTCAAGAAAAGGCCAAAAAAGCGCCTTATAAGCCTCTTCCTTTGTGGATGAGTTACATTTCCCATGTGTCAGAGTCTGGCATCTGTTTCTCTCACTATTTGTTTTATATGGTAATTCCACATAAGGCCACTCTGGATAGTTACTCCTAGACATTTTAGGGCACTGTCGCCATGTGTAATGATATTCTTTTTGATGACTATAGTGATGCTATTCCTTCTCCTGTTTGGTGTACTACTTCTGTGTTGATTCTTAAACATCTGTTTACTTGATGTTGAGGTGTATATTTATGGCTGTTGTGAATGAGATTTCTTCTACTACTAAATTACATAACTCAGTTCAATTTAAATGCTGTTTATTAATATCAATCAGCTCTCCATTATATAAACACTTGAAAGTTACACATTTGTTGCTAATATTTTACCACCAAATCAAACATGAAACAGTCTTTCATCTAGGCCCACCAAAGGCTCACAGCAGTCAGCCACAAACTTCCCTTTGTTTGCTGAGCCTGCTACTAAGCGTTGGCGTCAGTGATTATATTGCATTCAAACATGCAAGGGTACTGCACCCTTTCTGCTTGTCTGCTATTTATGTCAGTGAAATCAAAACTACTTAGTCTTCAGTAATGTATTTTAGCTGAACAGTTTGAATGACTCACCTTGTGTATAATAATTGTTGTTATACACTGTTTTTGTATCCTAGAATTTTGCAGTATAGTACTACTCTCCGATCTTAGTAAATGAGAGTTTGTAAAATGATTCTTTCATATAGTGTTCATAAAAAAAAAAAAAGAGAGAGAGACGATCATTCCACTTGGGACCTGTGGAAGGTACATTAGCTTATTTGTTTCAGTTGTAAATATTTGTCATGTATTATTGTTTTTCTGACGTGTTCTACATCCTGGAGGACCTCCTCACTACGGATCAATTGGAATGAAAGTAAATCTAATCCAACATTATGTGTTGCCCCATTTAACATTGTGACAAGTGCGTAAGACAGAACATGCGTATGGAACAATCAAGAAATTTACATTTGAGGGTGCTGGTGTTGTGCATATATGTGCAATGTAGCACAACTTTGATGTGGGTTCATAAGTAACAACATGTAGGCAATGGATTAGTGTAGCATTTATGTATTTCCAACATGCATGCTATAAATGCAGAAATGTGAACTGTGGTGATGTTATTACCAGATGCATCCAAACAGAACTAATGTGCTGTTTTTCTTTTGTTGGCTTAAAAGGCAAACATCGGAGAATGAAGAATTTGTATGGAGCAGCATTTCTGTCAAACACCACTGTTGTGGGTGGTGCTGCTGCTTCATGATAACTCACGTCATCATATCACAAATGTTGTAAGGCAGAAGTTACACCAACTCAAGTGAAAGACAGTTGAGCATCTGTCCCATAGTCCTGATCTGTCCCTATGTGATGCCTTTGGTCCCTTAAAAAAGGCCTTGAAGGGTTGACACTTCCTGTCAGAGGAGGATGTGCAGCAGGCGGTTTCAGACTTCTTCACGCAGCAGGACATGGTATTTTACAAATGGGTATCTTCAACCTTGTGTGTTGGTTGGATGATTGCCTCAATGCTGACTGCAGCTTTGCCTGATTGGCATACTGGTTGTGGACTGTACAGCCTTCAAACTGAAAGTTCCTTATCACCCCTGATATTTTGATACTGCAGATTGCTGTTTGTGCTACTGTTTCACCAGGCAGCATTTTAAGATTCTACAATTGATTAAAGTTTGTTTTGATTACCAAAGTTTAAAAAAGTTATTTAACATTTAACTAATGCATTATCATCATTATTTTTGCAGGCAAGAACTGTGAAATTGATATAAATGAATGTGAAGTAAATCCTTGTGAATATGGTGGTACTTGTCTTCAGAGATCAAATGAAACTTTATATGGAAACATATCAGATTTACCTGATGTTTTTCATCAAGACTTCTCATACAGTGCAGCTGAAGGGTAAAATATGATAATTCTTATTTTTGTATTTGAACTGTAGTTTTTATGTTTATTATTTAAATGTCATCCAAAGAATTTAGTGCTCTCAACTGCCAGTGTTACAGCTAACATAAACTGTTATAGCTTGTCTGTAAGCTCATGAGTGAGCAACTGAGTCCCACTCTGCCGTCCCCGCTATGTCACAAGGTGCTTCTACAGGCTATGTCACAAAGCTCTACTGGCCTTGTTGAAGTGCATGCTTTGAATCTGTGGTGGCAAAGTGTACAGCTATGTGGGGGCAGCATTTATCTTTAAATAAATGCATTAATACCGTACAGAATACAAAAGGCGATTGCCTTCGTCAGGAACAGAACGTTGTAGAGTAAATTATATTAACATAGGAGTGGAAGTCAGGAGCCATATATCTACTTCAAATATAGAACTGAATGCCTGTTCATCTGAATGCTTGTTCGTCTACTATCTCCTCCTAAAATGATGGCTATTCCAATACAGTTTTGAACACCATATAGTGCAGTTATTCTGTAGAATTCAAGGCTTATTCTTACTTTGCTACTAAGAGGTAGAAGTTTTGTTTTAAAGGCTGCATTGAGATGCAACAATTCTTGCTACACAAGAAGTCTTTAAAAAATAACGAGGAATTTGTAATTTTGCATATTGTATTGTCTCGTTTGCACCATGTTTTTGTAATTGTGTTTTTAGACATGTCTGAAAAGTATCTATACAGTATTAGGCATATTGGATATTTAGTCTGTTTCAGCTGTCAAAAAGGTTACGAGTGTTTTGATAGTAATAGCAGTTATTTATTTTATAAGAAAATGGATTAGAGAATTTGTATTAAATTTTGTTGTAAGAATGGAATATAGTGCATCAAAGTTTTAGAACTGTAACGTATTGTTTTTGATGAGGCTGCTATGAGTAAACCAGGGGTTTACAAGTGGTGTAAGCATTTCAAAGAAGGCCTTGACGACATTGTAGATGACGAGCGTCCTGGGTGCCCCAGCACATCAGCCAATGAAATCGTGGAAAAAGTGAAAGAAGTGACTGTGAAAGATCACCAGATTGCAATTAGAGAAGTTAGTGATGATGTTGGCATATCTGTTGGCTCATGCCATAAAATTAATTGTATCAGATGTTTCGGGTAAATTTGTTCTGAAATTATTGAATTGTGAACAATAACAGCAGTGAGTGCAAGTTGTTCAGCAGTCATTAGATGAAGTCAACAGTAATATCAAACTATTAAAACCAGACATAATAGGTGGGGAAATGTGATTTGACAGATATGACGTTGAAACTTAGGCTCAATCATCCCAACGGAAGCAACCTGGATTATTTAAAAAAAAAAAAAAAAAAAAAAAAAAAAAAAAAAAAAAAAAAAAAAACTCGGCAAATGCAGTCGGTATGAAGGTTATATGGTTATGCTCACTGTGGTCTTCAGTTTTAACAGTATACTGTACTATGAGTTCTTGCACAAGATGAAATGAAGAATAAGGAGTACTACTTACAAGTTCAGTGTCATTTGCGTGAAGAAATCTGTAAGAAAGTCTGGATTTGTGGCAGAAGAATTTTACAGTTTTTACTCCACGATAATGCACTTTCTCACATTTCTTAGTGTGTTCATGAATTTTGGTCTTAAAACAATACTGTAATTATCGCCTAGCTCTGATGTTTGCTCCATGTGACTTTTTTTGTTCTCAAAATTAAAGTAAACTTTAAAGTGGCAGTTTGCTATAAGCTAAAATTAAATTAAATACGGGTTGCTGAGAGGACTAAAAGCTGTCCAACAGAGTTCCAGAAGTATTTCAGGTGCTGACGTGTGTAATGGGAAATGTTTTGAAGAGAATAACATTGATATAGACCAATAAAGAAAGCCAGCATTAGACCCAGTATTTATCACAATAATCCTGTTGCTTCCACTAACATTGTCCATGGTTCCATCAATGCCAGGACCCAGACAACATTTGTTACCAAGATAAGTTTCATCAATGTAAAAGAACATTTGATGAATGATTTTTCTGACATTTCACCAGCACAAGTGGCTGGCATTGTCAAAGCTTCACCTTGCATTGCTGGTGGTGGACTGGAGCCAATCTTGCAGCCGCAGACTATGTGTACTTGGTGTGCAACATCAAAAGGCTTTTCTGCTGTCAGTTCCAGTGCAGTTCTCCTCTTGTTAGTTAGTTAGTTGGTTGCATGTTCCGTTGATCAATCGCACTGTATGGTAGCCGTTATGATGTGGAACGTGTCAAGTGCACAAAGAATGCACATATGAAACAAGATTTTATTAGAGTTAAGGATTAATATTTCTATTATTTACCCTATTCCCTTAAAAGGCACACAATGCCTATACTATATTTTTAGATTTATTTTTTCCTATTCAAGGATTCATCTATGATATAGGAGTTGTCAAGGAGATACGATTTCAATTTATTTTTGAAGCTATTCCTGCTGTCTGTCAGACATTTTATTTCATCTGGTAATTTGTCGAAAATTTTTATACCAGCATATTTTACGCCTTTCTGTGCCAAAGATAGGTTGAGTAAAGGATAGTATAAGTCTTTCTTTTTTCTGGTATTATAATCATGAAAGTCACTGTTGTTTTTAAACTGGCCCATGTTGTTGAGAACAAATTTCATTAGTGAGTTAATGTACTGTGAGGCTGTTGTAAGAATTCCCAATCTTTTAAAAATCTGTCTACAAGATGTGCGACTATGAACCCCACACATTATTCTAACCACTTTCTTTTGAGCTGTGAACTTCTTGTCTAAATGTTGAGTTATCCCAAAATATTATTCCGTATGACATGAGAGAGTGAAAGTATGCAAAGTATGTTAGCTTACTAATTTCTATATCCTCAAAATTGGCAATTATTCTGATTGCAAAAGTTGTTGAACCTAGTCGCTTTAGAAGATCCAAAATATGAATTTTCCAGTTAAGATTCTCATCTATGTGTACACCCAAAAACTTAGTATACTCTACACTGTCTACTGACTTCTGTTGATGTGTTATATTTATTGAAGGAACTGTACTTTTTGGAGCAGAAAATTGGATGTACTGTGTTTTTTCAAAGTTTGGAGCAGGCCCATTTGCAGAAAGCCAATTAATGACTTTTCCAAAGACCTTATCTGTATCATTTTCAATTGGAGTTTCTTTTACCAGATTAATAATGATGCTTGTATCATCAGTAAACAGTGTCAGATCAGCTTCCTGTTTCAGATAGGAGGGGAGGTTGTTCACAAATATCAAGAACAGAAGGGGACACATGATTGAACCCTGTGGAACACCTAATGTAATTTCACCCCAGTTAGATGAAGTGGCAAACTTATTTAAATCACTTGACCCATATAAGGAAACTTTTTGCTTCGTGTTCTGTAGGTACGACTTAAACCACTCATATGCTAGTCCATTTGTACCCTAGAACTGTAATTTCTGTAACATAATGTCATGGTTCACACAGTCAAATGCTTTGGACAAGTCACAGAAAATTCCTAGTGGTGACATTTTACTATTTAAAGACTCTATTATGTGGACAGTGAAATTGGATATTCTTGTCTCAGTGGAACAGCATTTTTGAAATCTGAACTGTGATTTACTAAGTATCCCTGTACTGTTGAGATGGCTAACCACTCCTGAGTACATTACTTTCTCAAAGATTTTTGAAAATGCTGTAAGCAAGGATACTGGCCGATAATTATTGACATCTGTGGTGTCCCCCTTTTTGTAGAGCGGCCTGACAATGGCGTATTTTAACCTGCCTGGGAAAATACCTTAGAGTTAATGATGCATTACATATGTGACTCAGAACATCAGCTGTAATTGCTCCACATTGTTTTAATATCCTATTAGAGATGACATCTATTCCAACAGAACATTTATTTTTCAGAGATTTAATAATTTTACTTATTTCACAAGAAGTTGTTAGGTGAAACTTAATCTGACTAAATTTTTTTCAAAACGGACTCTTCCATGTTCTGCCTAGCTTTTTCTTTTGAACTGTTCTCACCAATTTTTTCTCCTACACTTAAGAAATGATTGTTAAATACATTAGCTACTTGTGTACTGTTGGTTAGGATGGTCTCATTCTCATTAATAGTAATACTACCTACCCCAGTGGTTACTTTTCCTGTCTCCGTTCTAACAACATTCCATATTGATTTTATTGTATTGCCAGAATTGTTAATTTCTTCTCTAACATACACATTTCTTGATTTCCTTACAACTTTTCTCAGCATTTTACAATAATTTTTGTAGTGTAAAACTACTTCTGGATCTTTACTAGTTCTTGCTGTCTCGTACAGTTTTTTTTTTCCTTTTTTTCCTTTCTGAAGACACTTTAATACCTGTAGTAATCCAAGGTTTCTTTGAAAAGTGTGTGGTGTTACATTTAGTAATTTTCTTTGGGAAACAATGTTCAAAAATGGATATAAATTTATCAAGAAATATGTTTCATTTGTCATTAGCATTTGGCTCATTATATGCATCTCCCCAATTAACATTTCTAAAGCTTTCTTTGAAATGCTCTTTAGGTACTGGGTTGAGCGACCTTACACTTCTACTTAATGGTTTCCAAACTGTACACCCTGTTAGGTTTTGTAAGTTAATCAGTTGTGCATCATGATCTGACAATCCATTTACCACAGGGAAAGCATGTGTTTGTTTTACATCCTCTTTCTGTAAAAATACATTATCTATTAGCGCGCTACTGTCTTGAGCTATACGTGTAGGGAGGTTGATCACTGTTTCTAAGTTATATGTTGTTAATAACACTTCTAGACCACTTTTCCTCTCAGAATTATTTAGAAAGTTTACACTGAAATCACCACAGATTAATAACTTCTTCTTTTTGTCTGACAGACAGCATAATAGGGAGTCAAACTTTTTTTATGAATAGCTCCCACTCTCCTGATGGGGACCTGTACACTGTTGCTAATATCAATACTACATTATCTAGCTGAAGTTCACATGCACAAACATCAAAGTGCTGATCAACACAAAATTGAAAATGGCAACTCCTCCTTTATCCATCCTAGATCTACAAGTGTAAGATGCTAAATTATACCCACTGATACTGACAGTCTCGATGCCCACAGTTACATGGTGTTGAGACAGACAGAGTATATCAATCTCATTCTTATTTTTGAGATCATCTAAACACACTAATAGCTCATCTACTTAATTTTTTATTCCCCTGATATTTTGATGAAGTAAGTTGATGCTGCCCCTAGCTTTACCCCTATTTACTGTACATGAAGTTTCTTTTATTCTATTTATCTTGATTGTCATCTGCCTGGACCCATTAACTGACCCATTAACCACAGGGATCACCCCCCTTGTACAGTTTCTGTTAATAGAGAAGCTAACTTACTTTTTCCCATCCTTTTCAGGTGCAGGCCGTGTGTAGTGTATCCCCACCTACCAATAGCATTTACTGGATCAACACTTAATGTGAGATTTTGCCGGTGTCTGGAGCGTCCTGTTCAGCTCAATGTTAACATGCCTTACAACAGTGTTTACCCATGACTGATCATAGCGCTGAAAGACCTCCATAAAGCCCACATTTGTGTGCTCAGTTTCTGCTCCTATTTTATCCAGGTCACTCCTAATACTGTATCTTGGATTCATAGGCAGGCTGTTTCCTGCTCCCTCAACTATAATTACCAGATCTTTCTTCTCAAAGTCCTTGCATAGCTGACCTAAGTTTTCTGTCACTTGGCTAAGGCTAGCACTTGGTTTCACAAAACTTGTGTCGTGGTACCCTGCATTTAATTTCTCCTGAAGCTGCTGGCCCACATCCCTCCCATGACTGCTGCCTATAAGTAGAATTCTTCTATTCCTATTCTGGTTTGATCCCGACCTGTCTTCTTTCTTTATGCTAATATTCTACTTCAACTTACTTTCAGCTACATCTGGATGAGGCCCTTCCTCCACTTCAGATATTAAGCCAAACTGATTTACTAATTGAATTTCTGCAGTTTTTTCAAGTGTTTCCCTATTTCGCTCTTTGCTTGCTACCTTTTCCCAGTTCCCAGTCTCTTTTTTTCTCCCTTAACCTACATAATTCCAAGTCCGCATTTTCTAATTCAGCCTTAAGGGCCCAAATTTTTGCCTCCTGTTCAGCGAATTTTCTGTCCTTTCTACATAACCTACTCTGCCATGGAAGAGCCTCATTTTCTACTCTCGTTTCCTTGCCTCCACATTCACCCCAATGAAATCATAATTTACAGTCTACACAGAACACCCCCTCTTTCAAATTTCTACGGCAAACACCACATTTGTCACACATGGTTTGATAGACAAACTTAACACAAAAGCAGAGAATAAGTTGGCACAAGACCACAGTAGTTTCGTAACCTGCAGCCTATTAATTCGTAAATAAACACTAATGTGAACAAACTTTTAAATTTAGTTCCGAAAGTTTTAACTACCTAGCTCTGTATGACCGACATGAATTAATTTGACTTTGAAGCGATAACTCTAGTTAAAAATGAAAGTCTGCACTCGCGCGAAATTTACGCCTAAGAAACGTAAACAAAACTAGCGACAACCGGCCTTTGAAAAAATACTTACTTTTCGATTTAAATACGTTCAGAAAAGTGAAACCTTCAATAGATAGCCTGGAGAAGAAGTATATACACTAGTCTAAAATGTAATATTAACTGAATTAGCTCTTATTTCAATATTAATCACTTAACTTAGCGAGAGCTTCGTATACGCACATCTGCCTAGCTCCAGAGATGCTACCTGCAACAGTCGTTTGCTGCAGCACAGGAATCCAGGATCCATTTACCTTGAAGCTTTCTTCATTCTCGCTGAAGCTGTTCTCGTGTTTGTGTATTTCTATAGGTTCTGTGAACAAGTGGGTGTGATAGCTCTTCTCTACAGTCAGAACGTATGTCTCAGTGAATTTTACTATGCAGTCGGTCTCACACAGTGCATGCTCCAACCTACAATGTCACTTATGTTCTGTGATTGTGGTGTTCATTGATCATCCAGCCATTCAAACATAAACTTCTCCGCAAATGCATGGTACGTGGTATATTCCTGTGGTTGCATGTGGGTCCCTTTTTGCTTTACCAATCTGAAACACTCATTGGTCTCCTTTGACAGTTTGTAAATAGTCTTTACGCCATGTTTGCACAACACATTCTGCCATACATTTCCAGAGTAGTGGACAGAATTGGCCATATATTGCGCAAACATGGTGTAAAGACTATTTACAAACTGACAAAGAAGATCAAAGAGCCTCTCAGGCAGTAAAGGAGAACAGGGACCCACTTGCAATGCCAGGAATGAGCCACATATCATCCATATGTGGAAACGTATATGTTGGAATGACTTGATGATCAAACAACACCAGGATCATAGAACACAAGTGACATTGCAAGTTGAAGCAGGTGGAGAAGATGGGATAAGAATATCTTGTAGAACAAAGTGGCAATTATATCAAAACATTAGAAACAGTCAAAATCTAAATGCAGCAGCCCATTACAAACAGTATTGTAAGGTGCTTAAAAAAGTTATTAGGAAGGCAAAAAGTATGTGGTATGCAGATAGAATAGCTAAGTCTCAGGATAAAATTAAAACCATATGGTCAGTCGTAAAGGAAGTGGCTGGTCTGCAGAGACAGGTCGAGAATATAGAATCAGTGCGTAGTGGGGATGTCCGTGTTACTGATAAGTCACATATATGTACAGTACTTAATAATCACTTTCTGAATATAGCAGGTGAACTAAATAGAAACCTAGTCCCAACAGGGAATCATATAGCGCTCTTAGAAAAAAGTGTTCTGAGACTGTTACCTGAAATGCTCCTCCATGATACTGACAAGAGGGAGATTGAGTTAATAATTAAATCACTAAAGACCAAGAACTCTCATGGATATGACGGGGTATCTAGCAGAATACTGAAGTATTGTTCCACGTATGTTAACTCAGTACTTAGCCATATCTGTAACTTTTCCTTTAGGAGTGGTCGGTTTCCTGACCGATTAAAGTACTCGGTAGTGAAGCCACTTTATAAAAAGGGAGACAGGGATAATGTTGACAATTATAGACCTATTTCTATGCCATCGGTGTTTGCTAAAGTTATCGAGAGGGTTGTATATACAAGGTTACTGCAGCATTTAAATTCACATAATTTGCTGTCAAATGTACAGTTTGGTTTTAGAAATGGCTTAACAACTGAAAATGCTATAGTCTCTTTTCTCTGTGAGGTTTTGGACGGATTAAATAAAAGGTTGCGAACGTTAGGTGTTTTCTTTGATCTAACGAAGGCTTTTGACTGTGTTGACCACAAAATATTACTGCAGAAGTTGGAACATTATGGAGTAAGGGGAGTAGCTTACAATTGGTTCGCCTCCTACTTTAAGAACAGAAAGCAGAAGGTAATCCTCCACAATATTGAGAGTGGTAATGATGTTCAGTCCCAATGGGGCACTGTTAAATGGGGCGTTCCCCAAGGGTCGGTGCTGGGGCCACTGCTGTTTCTTATTTATATAAATGATATGCCTTCTAGTATTACAGGTGATTCAAAAATATTTTTGTTTGCTGATGACACCAGCTTGGTAGTGAAGGATCTTGTGTGTAATATTGAAACATTATCAAATAATGTAGTTCATGAAATAAGTACGTGGCTTGTGGAAAATAATTTGATGCTAAATCACAGTAAGACTCAGTTTTTACAGTTTCTAACTCACAATTCAACAAGAACTGACATTTTAATCAGACAGAATGGGCATGTTATAAGCGAGACGGAACAGTTCAAGTTCCTAGGCGTACGGATAGATAGTAAGCTGTTGTGGAAAGCCCATGTTCAGGATCTTGTTCAGAAACTAAATGCCGCTTTATTTACCATTAGAACAGTATCTGAAATCAGTGACATTTCAACACGAAAAGTAGTATACTTCGCATATTTTCATACGCTTATGTCATATGGTATTATTTTTGGCGTAATTCTTCTGATTGAAAAAGGGTATTTTTGGCTCAAAAACGGGCTGTTCGAGCTATGTATGGTGTAAGTTCGAAAACCTCTTGTCGACCCCTATTCAATAGTCTGGGAATTTTGACATTGCCCTCACAGTATGTATTTTCTTTAATGTCGTTTGTTGTTAGCAATATTAGCTTATTCCCAAGAGTTAGCAGCTTTCACTCAGTTAATACTAGGCAGAAATCAAATCTGCATGTGGAATGCACTTCCTTGACTCTTGTGCAGAAAGGAGTGCAGTATTCTGCTGCATCCATTTTCAATAAGCTACCACAAGAACTCAAAAATCTTAGCAGTAGCCCAAACACTTTTAAGTCTAAACTGAAGAGTTTCCTCATGGCTCACTCCTTCTATTCTGTCGAGGAGCTCCTGGAAGCGCTAAAAAATTAAGCAAATTCCAGTGTTACATTCTTGATTTTCTTTATTTAAACTAACGACTTGTTGCCTGAATATGTTTCTTATATTTCATTTTATCTGTTTCTACAATCATGTTATAATTTCATGTATTGACTCGTTCCATGACCATGGAGACTTCTCCTAAATGTGGTCCCACGGAGCAATAAATAAATAAATAAATGGCCATGGCAGAGCACACGCTGTGTGAGGCTGACCACTTGACACAGAAGTTCTGGCTGTAAAGAAGAACTATCACACCCGCTTGTTCAAAGAAGCTATAGAAATACACAAATAGTAGATTACCTTCAACAAGAAAGCAGAAAATCTCAAGACAAATGGTTCCTTGATTCCCGTGCTGCAGCGAATGACCGTTGCAGCTGCAGCAGAAATGACCACAGAAAAGCCTTTGGACGTTTGCGCGCCAGGTACATATGCTCTGCAGCTGCAAACATGGGTCCAATTAATCACCAGAAGTGGAGCGTGAAGCTTTGACAATGCCTGCCACTCGTGCTGGTGAAACGCCAGAAAAATGATCAGACAAATGTCGGCTGAAGAACCTGAGATAGAAGCCAACAGGCAGTTTGCCAAAAAGTGGCCATAAAAGCCTTAATAATTTTGTATTTAATACTAAAGAACATTCCCCCTCACTCTCTTAATTTCCTTACTTATACAAAGTATTTGCATCACCAGTCAATTAACTCAGTTCTCTCTATCAGAATATTTCTTTTACTTACATATCTCTTCTAGAGAAGTCCTATATCCCACAGTGTCTTGTGAAAACAGTTTTCTGCCAAGGAAAATGGAATTTTTTTGTATTGTTAGGATAAGTAATTTGCATAATGTTGGCGCTATTTTTCGATTGATGCAAAAGTTCTCCTCATTTGTCGAATTACTGATTTCCTATAGCAATCTATAACAATGGTTTCCTCCCATAATTGTTAGCGGTCTTTCTTGGTATTCGAGCTAGCTGTGTGGTTTATTTTTGCATTTTTTTCTCATGCATCTGGTTGTGGCAAGGTTGATTTTTGTATAAAATACAACCTTTGTTTGGGACTGTCAGCATTAGCCAACAGTTCTTTTTGTTTCAACTCTTTAATACAGGATGTAATTATGTTAGAGGATTGAACCCTTTTTACTCCGAATATATCCCTTCTTTGCATCATGCACATTTTCTTGTGATGTAGTATGGTTATCCATCATTTCTGAATAACTAAGTATATCACAAAATACACGAACTGAAATGACTAATGCTAGTAACTGAAATTGCACTAGCAGAATTGACATAAATCACCATATGCTGCACAACATTTTTGGACAGGAAATGGGCAACTGATTTTGAAAATGCCTGTAGTGCAGTTCCAGGGTCCTTTGTGGGAAGGCCACTTCCCCAACGAAGAGCGTTGCTCACTCATGAGTTTCTTGACAGGCTATACATGGGAGACATATTATCGGTAAGGGTGGCACCAAATAACTTACTAAGAACAGTAGTGAAACCAATAAGTACCATTTAAAGAAAAATGTGATCATAATGTTTCAAATTGGGTTTGAATAACAGTTATTGGATGGAAAAATATGAATACTGCAAGCTAATGCAATCTACTTTGAAGTGATATATGAGCTTGTCTGAGGGTGGTTCAGAAAGTTAATATAAATATAATTTTGGTACATTTCTGTGAGAATCTGTTAATCATTACTTTTCAAGGTAGTCACCATGACTGTTCAAACATTTGTTTCATGAATACACCATGACTTTGAGGTCGAAATAGAATAATTGTCGAACACCTGTGACCTAAGTTTTGTTCCATTTATCCAAAGATTTCAAAATGGGAAGGTGCTAGGCAAGTTCTGTAAGATGGTTGTTCCAGTGTTTGTTGCCACAGCATGACAACATGCAGTTGGCATCTAGTGATAGGTTGGAGCTGTAACAAAGATTGGTGTACCAATGGAAAAGGCCTTTGAACTAGAATTGTGATTGTTTTCAACAGTAATACAGTAAAACCCATTAATCTGGCATCCGGGAGATGAGCACATTCAATAATCAGACATCGTTTTATACATTGAATATTTTGACGCGTTCAGAATAATTCAGTTGCACTCAGCAATAGTCAATAATTTCAAGTTCTGTAGTGCAACAGTTGTAACAGTCACCTGCCAGGCAGAGTCTCTCATGCACCAATTGTCTACAATGATTAAAAAGTGGTGTTTTAAAGTATTATCACAATTAGTGCTGTCCTATATCACAATTACAGTAGTGATGAGCATTGTTGTGCAGATGTTTTCTCAACCAAGCACCCCTCAAAAGAAATTGGAAGTGAAATGTAAACATGTTACGATTATGGATACAACAAAAGCTTGACATCATTAATTGGTTTAAGAAAGGCGAGAATAAAAATAATATTATGTAAGATTATAAAGTTGGTTCTTTAACAATCTATGACATAAAAAAAATGTAGGTCAACTTCAAATGTTTGCATCACAGACAGTTGCAGTAAAAGACATTGCATCAAGAAAAACTTTGAAAAGGCCCAAACAATGGATGAAATTTTGTACAAGTTTTTCTGTGCCAAAAGGGGGCTGAAGGAAAACCTGTAACTAGGTCTATGATTATGGAAAAAGGTAAATAGTGCTGTGATGATTTGGGATTGTCAGAAACTGAATGTGTATTTTCAGAACTTGTCATGGAGTTTAGAAGCATGACATAGGTGGGGAGCTATGATTGGCAGATGAAAATGCAGCTGAAGAATACAAAGAAAATTTTTGCAATTTGTTTAAACACCATAATTTAACTGCTAGTAAAGTCTACAACGCCGATGAAAGGGATCTGCTATGGTATTGTTTGCCTAGTGCAAGAGCTTTTAAAGGCGTTTTAAATTCCTGTAAAATTTATGGAGCTCATTCCAGTGCATAGGTGACTTCAAAATTGTTTAAGGATTGGTTTCTCCATAATTTTGTACCGGTTGTACTGTAACTAGATATCTGTACAGCCTACCCTCCAGTGTCTGAATTGATCCCGGTGAATATATGCACCACTTATATTCCAGCAAATGTTATTTGCCTTACTGAGCCAATGAATAAGGGAGTAATTCTGAATTTCAATTGTTCTTGCAGAGCTTCTTAACTTCAAAAGTTTATCAATCCAGAATGTTCAGTGGTGGATTTTCAAAAAAATGTAGTGTAAAGATGCTATTTTTGGTACCACTTTGGTATGGAATAAAATTAAACCTGCTACTCATCGGAAGTCTTGGTGAAAACTCTGGCCAAAAGCATATGAAGAAGAAACAGACTCCACTATTCCAATCCAAAATGATGCTGTTGTTAAACTGATAGATGTTGCCCAAAATGAAATAAGAAATTTCATGCAAGATAAAAGTTTTTGACTGGATAGACATTGACAAAGAAGACCCTGTAGTCAAAGAAATATCAGATGAAACATATGTGTACTAAGCATAATGATGTTTTGAAGAAAAATTGAACACACACAAAAAAAGACAAAAGGGCATTAGATCTTATTTCTAGTGAATTATATATATAAATACTGTAGATACCATGATAGTTTATAAGGGAGGGGGGGGTCAGCCAGTAGACCTAAGGGTATGGAGTATTTTTAATAACTTGGAAGACAAATGGTGACTTGTGAGTAAGTAGCTATAAGAAAGTTTTACTTCCAACTCTGCCAAAAACTTACGAAACACTGACTTTTAAATAATATTCTTGAACAAAAAGTACCTGACAACACTACATTTTTCCTTTCCCTGAGAGCTAGTGGTGGGAATCATGGCCTTGAGGAGGACAAGGGTGCCCTTGTACTGTAGTATAAAACACATACAGAACTGTACTACGGTATCACACTGTAATGTCCTGAACTTAACATCAACTCCTAAAATTATGTTTCAGGATTTATGAAATAAAGTTTTTAAACTTATTATCCAAAATGTTGTTGTATACAGTATTATACTTTTTTATCACTTTTTCGGGAGCACAGAATGTACATTAAACAATCGAAGGCCTATTGCCTGTCACCCATTGTTTACTTTTCATCTTACACTCCGTACACTGCAATTTTTAAGTGATGCTCGGTAACCCGGCATTTTAGGTGGTCTGGTACTATTAAGGTCCCAAAGGTACCAAATTAGCAAGATTCTACTGTACATATTAATATCATACTATGGTGCATCATTATAATTAACTGTAAAATAACTTTATCCATTGGAGTTGCTGTTACCTCATGTTTTGATTCACCCCACCCCGTCCCCAACTTCAGTGTCTAGTATAAACCAACAGATAGTGCATACTAGCACACATCTATCATGTAATTCTGTGAAACATTTGCAGTCCCTGCTGCTGTTGCATTAGTGCACATAGATTTCACTTAGAAATAAGTTCACGAGGAAAACAGAATGTTGCCATCTCTCTCTCTCTCTCTCTCTCTCTCTCTCTCTCTCTCTCTCTCTCTCTCTCTCAATATAAATCAGCTTTATGTGGCAACATTCTGTTTTCCTCATGGACTTATTTCTAAGTGAAATATATAATGTAATTTTTTGTGTCTCACGTATTTTGGATTAACTGCGTAGTTGTCACAGTTTTTGAGCAGGGTACATTGTACAAGCTCTTAGATAAATCAGTTAATTAACCACAGACCCTAATCAGTGAGCTTGTTTGGTACTAATTGTATCAATTGGTTCAGTAAGTAGGGAAACCAATCTAGTCTCAGGGTGGATTGAGAAGGCAATGTTCATTTCATAAGCTATAAAGTTTGAGGATGGTAGAATCTTAATCTCAACATCTGTAGAATGTTGCTGAGTTACATGGCTGTTGAAGTGAAATGGTTATTACTAGACAGTCGGTGGGGCACAAGTCTCATATCTGGTGTATCAGATTTACCCATGTATGCAAGGGTCTGCTTGGTTGATCTTTTTTTTCTTTTTCTCTAGCTTCTAAAGGGAAATCCAGGGAATCCAACAAAGCTTTTTCTGCAATCACAAAGCTCGAGTGAAATACTAGTGAGGATAATCAACCAGCAAATATACGAGGGTTGGAACTTTAATAGTGGCAACTATTTATTTACAGCTTGTACAAAATAGATACGTGTTTCAAATTTTTACTGACCTTCAAAGTAGTCACCAGCATTGTGTATAACCTGTTGCCAGCGATGTGGAGGTCGTAGGATACTCTTAACAGTGCCTGTTGTGTTGGCAGTTCGAGGGGTGCAGTCTATTGTCCAACGAATTTGTAGCAGTTCTGAAGCGAATGCCATGAAGTGTTTCCTTCAGTTTAGAAATCGAGTTGAACTCACGTGGGCTTGAGTCAGGGGAGTGCAGTAGGTGGTACAGCACTTAGCAGCCCCATCATGCAAACAAATCAGTAACAGCTTGCACTGTACATGCTTGAACATTGTCCTGTAAAATGATGGTCAGGTCCTGCAGAAACTGTCATCACTTCTGTCTCTATGCTGTTCATTTTTGGAATACAACCTCCGACAGGAGGTGTGCTAGGATAGTCTGTGCAGTTGCGATGACCACTATGTCCAGATGTCTTAGTGGTCAGAGCATCTTCCTAAGCAGGAGACCTGGGTTTGAATCTCAGTCTGTCACAAATTTTCAACTTCTCTTAGTGATGTAAATCAATGCCCACTAGCAACTATATGTCACTAATTCCTTTGTGCCTTGATTCATAATGGCTGCAGGATCAAAATGGTGTCTGTTCTTTTGCAAAGCAATGGACAACATATCTTATTCCAGATTTTCAGTAAGCAGATGCAGACGACAGTTTGGAACCTGGATTAGTGGAAACATTTAAAAGAGTTTCAAATTTAAACTAAGAAACTTGGTATAGCTTATTCCATTTCATGATAGACTGTTTGGCACAGGAACCAGTTTTCATAATTATATAGAGAGACAGTCTCAGTTGCAAAGTTAGTATTATTTTAAATAATGCATTTCACCTGGTTGAGGCTGCCTCAGATTTTTGAAAGGCTATCAAAGCAATACAGATCACCGGCTGGTAGGACAGTTAGTCAGAACAATGGCAACAAAAATCTGAGGAAGTCATAACCAGGCAAAACACATTATTTGTAATAAAAATAACTTTGCATCCAAGACTGTCTCTTTATATAAGAAACAATGTTCACTTTTATTGTTCACATTCTGGCTTTAATTTGCCTGAATGAGGGACACTATTTAGATTTTGTGGGCGTAATTACAAATGTTAAGGTTACCCAGATGTCTTTTTGAAATGAAGGTAAGTTCCTGCAAATCACTTGGTATTTTAAAATTAGCTCCAGGGACATGTGAGCCAAAAGAAATTGTGTAGTCCAGTTTCATAAAACCTTAAGTGTATGAATCTTCCAGACCATCATAATTAAAGAGATTAGATGCAGTTCACTCCCTACATCTATATCTGTACTCTGGAAACCACTTTATAGTGTGTTGCATCGGGTACCACATGAGGCCATTATGTCACATTTGGAAAAATGGTTCCTGTGTTGGGAGACAGGATGGCTGGATGTGACGCAATGAGGTGCAAGGCTCCATTGCTCATCTGTGTGCCTACTTGAAGCTCCTGCTGTAAAGTTGCAGTGGCATCAAAAAAATGGTTCAAATGGTTCTGAGCACTATGGGACTTAACATCTGAGGTCATCAATCCCCTAGAACTTAGAACTACTTAAACCTAACTAACCTAAGGACGACACACACATCTATGCGCAAGGCAGGATTCGAACCTGCGACCGCAGCGCTTGCGCGGTTCCAGACTGAAGCGCTAAAACCGCTCGGCCGCTCCGGCCGGCTGCAGTGGCATCTGTGTAAATGTGAGCGGGGGCATACTATTGCACCATTCTGACCTGGTGGTTCAATTATTAATTTCTGTGTGGGTTTAACTGATTGATGCTGCTTCAAACTAGCATAGAGCCGTTTTGTGGTTTTTAAAATGTTGTAAAAGAAAAATTTTAATAAAATGTGGAGATGCTCCATGAAGGCAAAACACATTGTTAATAAAAGAATAAATTGAAACCAAGACTGGTTTCAATTTAAGTATTCAACACACAGTTGCTGTACCAGGGAGCCTAATGGAGTGGAAGATACTTTCAACGTGTAATGGCCAAGTTCAAGGATGTGTCGCCCTGCAACTTCCTTGTATTTGGTCTGCTGAAAAAACATCTCAGCCAGAAGTACTTCAACTTGGATGATGAATTGAAGAATACAGTGGAGGACTAGTTCCTGTCACAGCCATAGGAATTCTGGAAATGTGGAATCCTTCAGCTCATGAAAGAGTGGAATACTTGTGCTCAGGCCTCTGGTCATTACTTAAGGGATAAAGATTTCAGTCATACCCATGGTGTTGTTTCGTTCTTTTTCTTTTGAACATGCCTCATATAATGATAGTAGTAAAGTTTTGGTAGAATGTAAATACTTTGGTAGTGAAAAGGAGACCACTCATTGAAAAGCAGAGTCGTTGGGTCATCGACAGGGACACACTAAAAAGAACGAAAACTTGCTAGTTCTTGGAATAAACGTGCCCCCCCCCCCCCCCCCCCCGTCTCTCTCTCTCTCTCTCTCTCTCTCTCTCTCTCTCTCTCTCTCTTACACACACACACACGATATATATGTAGATTAGTTGTTTATTTATAATTCAGCAGTGTAACAGTTTTTTTCTTCTTTTCAGGTATGAATGTTTATGTATTCGTGGAACCAGTGGCATAAATTGTCAAGTAAACAACAATGAGTGTGAGAAACATTCTTGTATTAATGGTGCTTGTATTGATGGAATTGATTCGTATACTTGTGACTGTGAGCCTGGTTATGAAGGAGAATTTTGTGATACCCAGATTAATGAATGCGAGAGATACAAGCCTTGTGGCAGCCATGGAAATTGCACAGATTTGCTAGCTGATTACACATGTGCTTGTGAAGCAAATTATGGTGGAAAGAATTGTTCGGTGAGGCTAACTGGATGCACAGAAAATGCATGTCAGAATAATGGCACTTGTAGACCATATTTGGAAAATGAAATTGATCATAAGTTCAACTGTACATGTCTCAGTGGATTTCATGGGGAGCTCTGTGAAAAGGTACATCACCTTAAAGCAATTGTTATATAGAATGAATTTTTCACTCTGCAGTGGAGTATATGCTGATTGCTGACGTGAAACTTCTGGTACATGAAAGCTGTATGCCAGACTGAGGCTCGAACTTGGGATCTTTGCCTTTCCCAGCCAAGTGCTGTACCAACTGAGCTACCAAAGCATCACTACAACCTGTCCTCACAGCATTACTTCTGCCAGTGCATCATCTTCTGCCTTCCAAACTTTACAGAAGTTCTCTTCCCAAACCTGCTGGACAAGCACTCATGGAAGAAAGGAGTGCTAGTTCTCCATGTTTCGCAAGAGAACCTTGTGAAGTTTGGAAGGTACATGATGAGGTACTGATTGAAGGAAAGGTGTGAGGATGGATCCTGAGTCATACTAGTTTAGCTCAGAAGGTAAAGCTCTTGCGCATGAAAGGCAAAGGTACCGAGTTCGAGTCTTGGTCCGGCATGCAGTTTTAATGTGTCAGGAAGTTTTAATTGATATATGTTTTTTACTGGTAAGTGATGTCAATTATTTCTCATTGAGTATAAAAAATTAGCAGTGACAGAAATTTGAGCCAGTATTAGCTCTGTAACATTAATTCTGTATATCTGCTGTTAGCAGAAGATATAATTATTTATATCTCAAAGTTTTCCCAACATACTAAATAGCCAATAATTTGGGATTGTAGCTGTTTGTCATTTATTTCTCAGCATTATTTTTCAAGGTAATATCTATCAATCATCTGTAGATGAGCTTTGAAAACTGACATAAAATTCTCATGTGGTAGTGCTCATTAGTATTCTGTGTGCATTTCCTGAAATTTCTGGCTATGTTCAATAAAACATTGTGAACATACTGAGTGAGTTTTGCTGACATACCATATTATGCAATGGTGGGCTCTTAACTTCAGCTCATAGTGCCCTGTAAATACGTTGAGCGGAATATACATTTTCCAAGGACACAGTTCTTTGATGGGCAAGTTCCTTAGGTATACTACCTCAACTGGTAACTGCCTCCATGCACAAGTGTATTAAGGACATCCAAGATATGTAACAAGGGGTGGTAACTTGAAGCCTTATCAAGCTACTATGCAGTGAGACTGCACTTATGGAATACGGAATATCATAGCGACTCACCATTCTTCCATCTAACCAGAATGCTCAGGTTGGCAAACAGCTATCCTTTTCTGTTTTTATTTTGAACTAGATGGTGCTAAGAATGGGATTAAGAAGCTGTAAAAATTCATAAATTCATATTGTTAATGGAGCCCCACAATGAAAGTGTCATCAATATGCCTTCAAAACAACAGTTGGTTTAAGGGCTGCTACTATCAGAGCTCAAAGTCTTCCAATTCCTCCAATGTTTCCCACGAAGACAAAGAAACAGAGGGTTTACTCTGGTGACCCTGCCAGTCCGTTGAAATAAATATTTCTTAAATCTAGACCAAGTTGAGGAATGAGCCTACTGAAACTCGCAGTGATGATGTCTGTCTGGAATTTATGTAAGACCATACATTAGTGCAGTGTCTGTATAGTTCGATGTAATGTTCCTGCAGACAATTTATAGCCATATTAAATCATGAAAAATACTTGAGAATTACAAATATGGTATCACCACAGCTATACAATTTATTGGAAACAGCTTTATGTGAGCAGTCGCGATAACTGATATGGCCATCCTTGCACGCTTGATGGACAGACCCAAACTTCCATATGTCCCAGTGTCTGCTGCCTGTAGTACTGTGACAGTAGTGTGATTCCCACACAGGGAGAGACTTATTTATTTTCTCGTCAGATAACCTTGGCTTTGGCATGAAACACATTAGTGCAGTGTCTGTAAAGTTAGATGAAATGTTGCTTCAGATATGCATGCATTAATGTATTTCATGCCAAAGCCAAGGCAATGTGACGAGAAAAGTAAATAAGTCTCTCACTGTGTGGGGATCGCATAAATGTATGAGCACTATAGGTAGCAGCTACTGTTGCATATGGAAGTTTTGATCTGTCCATGAAGTGTCCTCAGATAGCTGAAGTGGTTCAGGCGACCACTCAGTAAAAAGTGAAAAACCTGAGTTTGTGTCCCGGTCTGGCACAAATTTTCATTTGTTTTCAATAAATTGTATAGCTGTGGAGAGCCTTTGTAAAAAGTGAGACCACGTAAAAATTAAATGATTTGAGCTGTTTATCAGATTGCCCCAAATCTGTTAATGAAGTTAGCAAAGTTATGTATGTTGTCTGAACATTTTACGTATAGTGATCTTGGTAAGGGAACAAAATATTTAGGTAAGTCATACGTAGGAGTGGCTGTGCTTATGAATGGACCTAAACATAGATAGTCTTTATGAGACTTAGGAGGATTTTACTGTTCGTATGGATGGACACAATAATTTTTTGAGGTAATGAGATAGAACTCAGGAGTGCTGAAGTATTCAATTGCACTCATGCTGTTGGGTCATCATTGATTGTCATGTAGATGGAGCCAGCTAAGTTAACAGACCATGAATTTTATCACCACAAAGGAAATAAGGTAACAGTATTGTTACATTATTTACCTTAATCAACTTTGAGTTCCACTATATCACAATTGTTAGAGAGCCTTTTTGGTGGAAATGATGTTGCTTCATAATGGAGGAGCATTCATAAGCACATGGCAAACTTCAAATCTGATCTGTTCCACAGTATCCAAAGGGATGCATCACATGAGTTGTTCAACAGTGCTGACAAAATTTGTTACAGGTTGTGTTTTTTGTGCTGGTATAGAGGTCAGACCTTTACCTGAAATAAAAGAACTAAGTGACAGAATTCGGTATTGGGGTAGGAACTGAAATGCGTACATTCGCCATGTATAGAGGTGAACTTTGTACAGCAAGTCAAGTTTAATTACATTTGCAAATGAATGGCACTACAAAAGAAAGAATTTTGCTTTGCTCAAAATCATCATCATCAGGATTTCCTTTCAGCGAGCCAGGTAGAAACTTTGTGAACGATATGCCTCCATTGGTTTCTGTCCTGGTATAGCTTTCTCTCTCCACTACATCCCATGTTACTCCTCCTCTTGAGATCTTCCTTAACCTGGTCTGTCCATCTCTTTCTAGCCTGCCCGGTTGGTCTTCTTCCTGGTACCTCCATCTCCAAATACTGGTGTGGAGTTATAGTCGGGTGCATTTGCTTCACATGACCGAACCACTTCAATCTCAAAGCACTCATTCCCTCCTCTGAAGTCAATGTCATCTGCAGGTCTCTCCATACATAATCATTCCGTACTCTCTCTCTCCTAGTTTTTTGTGGAGCTGACCTAATGAACTTCATTTCACGTGCTTGTATTTGACTATCTTCTCTCTTATTTATGACACTGGCTTCTAGACTATACATCATGATTGGCAGGAGATATGTCTTATACATGGTCTGTTTGGCTCTTTCAGGAACTTCCTTGTCCCAGAGCAGATTTTGTACCTGGTGGAAGAAGCTATATCCTTTTGTTATTCTGTTTAAGACTTCTAGTTTGGAACTTCCATCGCATGATATGATGCTACCCAGATAATTGAACCTTTTCACACATTCAACCTTCTCCCCCTCCAGTATGATGTGACAAGGTGTGGATGTCCTGCTCATCTTCGTTGCCACTGTCTTGTTCCTACTCACACTTAACTTTATTTTTTAAAATTTTGTGTTCCAGTAATCTAGTCTCCCCTGATCCTCTTTTTCTGTCTCTCCCCAAGTGGCGATGTCATCAGCAAAAACAAAAGCATTGAGATCTTCATTTTCTTCTTCCTTGATTTCTTTCATGATTGTGTCCATAAGTGTAATGAAGAGTAAAGGGGAGAGTGAACTGCCATGCTGAATACCTCTCTTTGCTTTAAACCATTTTGATTCCACGCCCTACTTGTACACTGATCTCACAACCATCATACAGCATCTGGACTTTTTAAATTAATGAATCAGGAACATTATGTTTTCTCAAGCATTCCCATATTTTATCCCTTGGTGTACTGTCATATGCTTTTCCCAAATCCACGAATACTACTATCAAGTCCTTTCCTTTTTCCCAATATTTCTCCATTAACTGATGGAGGGGGAGAATGAGATCCAGTGTTCCTCAAAATATTGTAAGCAAATATGTAACTGCACTACTCCCACACTGAAGTTCAAAATAACTTTTTCCATTGGTAAAGTTGGGTTTAAAAAAATTAGCAATGAGACATAAAAAATTTAAAAGTATTTCATAAACAGTTAGCAGCAGAGTAAGGGAAAAAAGTTCCGACTATTTGCTGTGAACAGGCAGTATATGTAGTTCAGCAACAGCCAGTAATCTCTGTTCACTAAGCATTGCAACGAAAGCTGTGCACCCAGTGATAATAGTGAGGTTATATAACTCAGTCAGCGGTGATAGATTTGTGTCAATAAGTAGACAATGGAAATGGATACCCACATAACTATCTTTGCTGATAGTTTCTTAAGCATTGAATAACAGTGGCCTTTACACCTGTTAACCATTGAAACTTTCATCCAAACAGATACATACCTAGATCCATAAACAACAATCTGTTATATATATGTTTGCATCATGCTCTGCAAACAAACTGGAAGGCTGATGTGACACCGGCAACAGTTTGTATTCACAGTCAAATTATCTGTGCCACCAGATGGCCAATGCCAGGTTTAGTATGCCCATCAATGGCTGATATTAATCATGACTGAGGCACCATAGCTTGTGGTCGACGATTGCCACCAGGAGTGTGCACGGCAGGTCACATGGGCTGAGCTGCTTGCAGCAACAGGGGCAGGCAGGCAGCTGTGATTGAGTCTAGTACAGTTCTGTTGCGTGAGCTACTATCGATCATGTCGTTATGCGTAGTGAATTTTGACCCTGCTTTGTATGTGGAATTCCTCATTCATGTTATTAGCTTTCATTTGGTGTTCTGATTTCAACAACTTGGCTCTCTTTATGGACTGTGCGTTCATATCGGGAGTGGACAGAAAAGTGGTGATGAAGTGTTGCCCTATTGTGGTTGTGGCAACACATTTGGAATAGTGAAGGCAGCAGAGGATCAACTGGGCCTAGTAGAAATCTGTAAGTAACACAAGAGATATTGAATTTCTTTGACAAAAAGAGAAAATATAAAAATGCAGCAAATTGAGGAGGAAGAAGGGAATACATACATCTAAAAAAATGAAATTAATGGAAAGTGTGAAATGGCAAACCAGGAATGGCTAGACATGAACTGCAAACCTCTAAAAGCATGTGTGATGAGGCAAAAGATGGTTGCCACCTATAGGAAAATTAGAGAGGCCTTCGGAGAAAAGAAAAGCACTTGTGTGAATATTAAAAACTTAGATGGCAAGCCAGTAGTAAGCAAAGAAGGGCAGAACTGAGACTTGGAAGGAATATGTAGAGGGCCTGGACAAAGAAAACAAACTTAAGGCGGCATTATAGAAGGAGAAGTAGTAGAAGGGAGATATGATACTGCAAGGAGGATTTGTCGGAGCACTGAAGGACTTTAATTGAAAACAAGATCCTAGAGTAGACAACATTCCTTCAGTAATAGAAGGGAGATACAATACTGCAAGAAGAATTTGTCAGAGCACTGAAAGACGTAAGTTGAAACAAGATCCTATAGTAGACAACATTCCTTCAGATTATTGGAAGAGCCAGCTGTGTCAAAACTATTCCATCTGGTGTGCAAGATACATATGAAAGAGGCAGAATACTCTCAGACTTCAAGAAGAATGTAATAACTACAATCCTAAAGAATGCAGGTGCTGAAAATTCTGAAGGTACCAGCAATAAAATACAGATAGCAAAAAGTTATTTGTAACTTATACAGAAACCAGACTGTACTTGTGAGAATTTAAGGACATGAAAGGGAAACAGTAATTGAGAAGGTAGTATGGCAGGGTTCTAGCTGCTCCCCAATATTGTTTATTCTTTACATCGAGTAGACAGTAAAGGGAAAAAAAAAGAAAATTTTGGGGAATAAAATTCAGGGAGAATAAATAAAAACTTTTATGCCTGCTGACATTAAACATTAAGATGTCTTTTCTGAAGGCATTTGTATGGAGTGTAGTGGATATATTGGATAACTAATGAAGAGGTACTGAATCAAATCGGGGATGAAAGAAATTTGTAGCACAGTTTTACTCAAATAAGGGATGTTTTGATAGTACACATCCTGATACATCAAGGAATCATTAATTTGATAATGGAAGGAAGTGTGGGGGTGAAAACTGTAGCAGGAGACCAAAGCTTGGGTATTGTAAGCAGATTCAAATAGATGTAGGTTGCAGTAGTCATGCTGACTGGAAGAGGCTTCAGCAGAATGAACTAGTGTGTGAGTTGCATCAAACTGGTCTTAGGACTGAAGACGGCAACAACAACAACAACAACATCAAAATTGATCTTTAGCCAGTGAAGTTTATAGAATAAGCTATAAGATGTGTGTTAGTTCATGCACAGTAAGTGTTGCAAAGGGACAAATTACCTAATAAAGTATAAAAATAATTGTTGGTACAAAAAACTGAAATTTTTGTAAAACATGCTATGCCATGTGAAGATACTTGTGAATTTTATCTGAGTCATTTTCACTTTCACCTGTGTGGCCACTTCAACTGCTGCCAAAATTTTGTGAAACAGTTATTGTTATTTTCTACTATACATATATTCTCCTGCACTTCTTTACTTCCTTTGTTCATCACAAAACGTTGTACTACTATGATGAGGAAGTTAGATTTACAATTTTTTGTGTCATTCTTACTTCTAGTGCCAGTGTATCTTTTTATTGTTGTTTGCTGCCTACCCTCTAGCTGAGCCAGTGTAAGTTCTATGCACTAAAATGCCAGGGATGTGGTAGCAATCTCAGAACCCTAAGACCATACTTTTAGCCAGTTAGTCTACAAGATGGAGGCAAACATGGTTTTCTGCCAAGGCATAAGATCCAGTTATTCATAGTTTCTATGTGGAAGACCAGTTGGGCTGGAAATGGAAATTAAATTACATTGTGCAGGTTGACTTCAGCATCATATTTAGGACAGTCTCCCGTAATTTTCCAAAAACCTCACTTCAGTGTCTCAAACAGATTATGAAATTTCATGGTAACTATAGCGGCTGTTCTTGGCAAAACCAAGATAGTGAACTGAATGGAAAACTAATAATAAAATCTGTCTTCTGTCTTTTCAATAGTGTTCTTACTTCACCAGTGTACATGTTGAAGCACAGCTTAATCATTAGAACTTCAGTTGTTACTGAACGCTCTTCATTGTGAAGTCATTCTTTCAGAAACCCGTATATGGGAATTCTGCTCATTTCTGTTGTGTATGTTGATTATGAAATATCAGCTGTGGTATGACTTCAGTTACTCAGGATTTAGATAAATAAGCCACTGGATCTGCAGTAGTCTGTCTCTAATTGACTCCTAAATAAAATGAAAGTATCTGTTAATACAAAGTAAATGTCAATTTTTATCCTGACACCAACACAGAACACATCAACGAATTCAGCTTAGTGTGCAAGAACAGCTATGAGTCCAGTTTAGAACAGCATACCACTACAATGCAAAAGGTATTTACTTCACATTGGAACAAAATGTGGCTCTCATTCCAATTTTAAAAACAATTTCAATATGTTTGCTATGTTTCGTATCTGGAAACGTATGATCTAAAGTGAACCAGATGGTAACTATCTGGATTAAGCACAGTAGGTTTCTTAATTTTGAAACTTCATAACAACTATGAACAATAAAGACAATTCATTGTGTAGTGCAGTTTCTCAACGGTCATGTGCCAGACTCTGCATCTATAGGTCTAGGGTTTGGTCCCTGGCCACTTGTATGATATTTGCCACTTATCACTTCTTTCATTTCTGTCAGTGTTTGTTAATGTGAAGAATGCCGAGTTGCTCTGTGATTTTGAGTCCATGTTAAATTGTAAACCAAGTATAACTGGCTAGGTAAATCTGTGCAAAGGTCAGAGGAAGGCAATGGCATATGAACTCCAACAGCACTATGCCTAGTAAATCACTGGTATGATGCCAGCTTTACTTTTTTTAACCTATTCATTTTCTATCTATGGCGTAAGAGGATGAAGATGTTATAAGAAATGCACATGTGAAAATGTAGTTTTCAATTTTTTATACAAACAGAAAATCTATGACCAGACTACTAAAATCAGGAATAGATGAAGCATTGTTTTACTTACATTAAATATTTTTATGAAGGTACACATATAATGGATAAATTGCTCCATATTTGGTTCTCTGCCTTGCACCTCAAGTAATCTGCTCACCTGCCAAAGCTATGCATAATCCTATAAAATAGGAAACACAGTTGAACACTTGGAGCCTGAGAAACTACTGTAGTCAACTGACATCTGGCCTCTACCATTCGGCTTGCTGAAATGTCAGCCACAAAGTCCTTTTAATAAAAGTTTAATTCTTCTTTTGTAAAGGAACATTGTCCTAATTGGTCTTATGCTTCATCTGTAATGACTTTCATGTTAATGAACTGTTAAAACCTAATCTTCTACCTTCTTCCTTTCTTGTTAAGAGTAAAACTGACAAGAAGGGGTGAAATTTATTGTGCGACTCATGTGGAAGGTTAATGATGTGGGAAGAGTGTGAAATTTTTAGGAAGTTTCAATGTTGTGTCTGTAAATGAGATGCGAGTAGTGAGGCCAGAATTTCCTAAATCAACTAAATCATATCTTTTGTTTGCTACAGTATTGCAAAAGTTTACTGTGCAAGTGGTTTGTGTGCACTAATTAATTTTCAATGACTTTTTGTAATGTATTGCAGTGTTATAACTTTACACAAGTCACGTGACTAAGTAAGTTTCGCTTAGTCATAAGACTTTCCGTTTCGAGTAGGTGTTGTAAGTGGTGGGACTGAAACAGTGATTATGGATAGATGTGATGCAGGTTACATTTATAACAGGCTTGGGGCTGAGGAGGAAAATCTAGACATGTTTAAGGGTCCAATGGAGATGTAACAAGAGTTTGGCCAGTTGACAGGTGGCTTTCATGTAGTGTTGTTGAGACAGTTTAAGGAAGGCAAACATTTGTTTAGGAGAATGAGGTAGAGAACCAGCAGACTTTATAAAGCGGTTTATACTTTCTATTAAATGTGTGTTAATCCATAATATGTGCAATGTTCCTCTGACAGTTACATGAAAATATTTCAGTTTAAGAAATGGGATCAGAATCCTACACTGCTTCACTTAATGAATGCAATTAGTAGAGCACCTGTAGGGTATGAATATTCTGATGAGGCTGTTTGTTAGCTAACTGGGAGACTCGTATCAGAATAAATCCATTGCCTGCAGAGATTAACATAGCAGGTAACAATTGACATTAATAGCATGCACACAAAAAGCAGGTGTTGTTAAGTTAAAGTTGTAAAATCCTTCTATAACTGAATTTATGATAGATTCTAGAGTATATTCATTGATCAGAATTATATAAGTTTTTCTTTCTTGGCTTTATTAAAGGCTTTACTATTATGATTATTTCCATTTTTGGAAGTTCCTTTAGATAAAAATACATGCATACCTGTTAATTTGGTTGTTTAATTTTTTATTTGGACAATTTTCTATTAGTTATGGTGAAAGAGTTGGATGAGCAAAGCTTAATGAACTAATGATTATAGCACCATATTTCAGATTATCTTTCCACTCACATCAGGTGTGATACTGAATGGTGATGGTTTTCTTAACAATCAAATTAATTTTTTAATTAGATTTATCTGCCTGGTGAGACTGCTGCTGCAACATTGAGGGCTTTTGTGGGGACTGTGTAGTGGTTTCCAGGTGTATTTGGTTGACACTCCCACCTTTTATATCAACAACCATCTTGGGCATCAGTCTAAGTATGTTTAGCCATGGAAGTTACTGAACCAGCAAATAGAAGAATATTGTATCACAGCAAGTCTACCTAGTGTTCATTATGTATCTGTTTCATACTCCTATTTCATATAAGGTCATAAGACTAATTGCTTTTGTTTACTTATAAATTATTCTGAGGCAAGAGTCCCTGTAAGTTGCCAACCAAAGTTCCGTGTCACCCTTTGTGAGACAAATATTAGACATTTATATAAGTGAGAAGATTTGCTAATGATTATGGATATTTTATAATACATATTTTATCTAGGTAGAGTATAATTCATTAATCTCATAAATTAACTTGAACCCTGCTTCTGATCTTGCAGATAACTACAATGTCTATGAATGGCACTGCATATATGATGCTGAATACAAGTCGTGATGAAGGCTATGATATTCAGTTTCGTTTTAAGACAACATTACCAAATGGTCTACTGGCATTTGGCATGGGGTTGACATTCTATGTTCTGGAACTTACAGAAGGACGTTTAAATCTACACTCCAGCCTCCTTAATAAATGGGAGGGTGTTTTTATTGGATCTGATTTAAATGATAGCAAATGGCAAAAGGTTTGTTTTATGTGCTTGTTATTTAAGTTTTTTAATTTTGTTGTAAATTGATTACTAAAAAGTAATAAATTTTATTCTTTCTGTTAACTTTCCAATTACTTGTATAATACAATGATTATTGTTGTTCTTATAGTTGTTTTATTAGTATTAATGTTACGGAATGTTGTTCTGTGTTACACATTTTATGCTGGTCTTTCATTTTAGGTGTTTGTGGCTATCAACACAACTCATCTGGTATTGGCTGCTAATGAAGAACAAACAATTTATCCCATTACACTCAATGAAAATTCTAATTCTTCCCACACAAGTTTTTCTGCCACATATTTGGGTGGAACTGTTGTACCCATAAAACTTTTGACCCACACACCATCATTCTTCATTGGTTGTATGGAGGATGTCATGATCAATGAGGTGTGGGTAGACCCACAGCACGAGCTGCCTAGTCAAATGTTACAACATGTACAGGTTGGGTGTCCTAGAGAGCCTCAGTGCAATCCCAATCGATGTCACAACGAAGGTCAGTGTACAGACCTTTGGCAAGACTTCAAATGTATTTGCAAGAGGCCATATTTGGGAAACACATGCCAGTTCAGTAAGTGATTAATTTCTATATATATATTTATTTATTTTGTTAGATAAGACTGATGTGTCTTCTCAGTTTCAAGTCTCCATGTGCTGCCCTACTTGTTCATATTATCAAATTCCATTTATTTCTGATTACAATTTCTATTTCCACATTGTTTGTGACTCAGATCTCTTCTATACCTACAGCTCAACTAAGCCCAGTCGGGCCAGACTGCTGGGACAATGTAACTCTGTGTGGGGGAGTGGAAGGGTGGCGGGAGTGGGGGGTGGGGGGGGGGGGGGGGCTGTGAGCTCTTTCTGACCAGAATACATCACCAGATTGACTTAATATTTTAAGGTGAAAAACGCACACATGCAAGATATCGGCCCCACCGGTCAATTCCACATGAATATTTGGGCCATATTTCTGATAGTATGCAGTTACAGTCTTTTAAAGGTACAGCTTTTAAATTTCGTGCACACCGTATATTTGTCACTCACTCTACACCACTTCACCCCCTAATGCCTGAGCGTGAAGTACTGTACATTGGAGTGACAACCAGAGATCTCATATTCGTGGGCTGCTGAAGGCTAGGGCAGAGGATTGGGGAGACAGATACATCTGCCCAACATATTTTGACATCTTGTTCAATAACACTCATTATTTTACACGAAAAACAGTAAGTAATATGAGTGTGTAATACATCGACCTCCCAGACATATACTTTTAATATTACTTTAATGATCTTCTTGTATTGACATTCTGCTGCTATACATATTCTTCAAAATCAAAATGAATAAATCCAAGCAACTGAAGAATTATTATGAAACGAAGAATAGCAGATCTCTTGCAAATGAACTTCATTTTAACAGTGCCAGCTTTAAAATCCAAAGAAAGTAACACACAACAGCGATGTTAATAATTAAATAATGTTATGCTACATCTTTACTGACACACTAATTCCTTTCATTGATTTGTACTGCATTTGTGAATCACAACATAACAATGTTCAAAGCAAAGAAATCCCTGGTACTAGCTGTGGGTTGGAAACCACATACTTTGACACAATGAACAAAGCATGTTACCAGTGTCCAAATAGTATTTCACAAACCTCTTAGTCACTCCACTGCACAGTACTTCACCCTTGGGCATTAAGTGGCTGTATGGGGGTTGAGCGAGCGACAAATGATGCATGCAAAATTTAAAAGCTGTACTTTCAAAAGGTCATAACTGAATACTCTCAGAAGTATGGCCCAAACATTTGCTTGGAATTATTGGTGTGGCTGATATCTCGCTAGTCTGCAATTTTCCCCGTGTCACTTATCTCTTCTATAATACAGCCCAACTAAGCCCAGTCAGGCCACACTGGGACAATGTGTGTCGGGGGGGGGGGGGGGGGGGGGAGATTGCTGTTTCTTGTGAGGAAGGATATTGTCCAAAGGCTTAGTTACTAGTTCATTCTTGATTATTTGTCTGTCTACTGCTAAACACCTCAACTGCACTGCAAAATGGAGTGTGTAGAAACAGACCAATTGAGGTGGTGTAGTGATTAGCACACAGGACTCGGAATTCAAGAATCCACACCCTGCGATCCTGATTTAGGTTTTCTGTGATTTCCCTGAATTGCTCCAGGCAATGCTGGGATGGTTCCTTTGGAAGGGCATGGACGAATTTCTTCCCTGTCCTTGAAATATTCCGAGCTTGTGCTCTGTCTCTTATGACCTTGATGTCAACGGACATTAAACCCTAATCTTCCATTGTTCCTGAATAGTAGAAACAGTTTCCAGATTTAGAAGGAAAAAATTGATATTTTTTTTAAAAAATGGGAAAATCAGAAATGTATGGGATTATAAGTCTTGTGTCTAACTTTAGACTTATTATTAGATTTGGGACCTAGCTTATGCTTTTGCAACAGAAAACAATAAATGTGGTGATTCTATTCACCCTGCAGGGAGGGTCTGGATCTAGGAGACTAAGAAACAACATATATCTGGTTAAAAAAAAAACCTCAAAATATTACATGAGTTGTGGTTTTTTAGTATGTTTTCCAAATAATAATTATTATATCTACAATTATTTTATTGTAACAGTAAATTGATGAAATGGGTATGTTTGTTAATACATTGCAAAAGTCACTGACACTGTATTTGAAAATGTCTTTAAATCTACAAGTTGTACCCCCAGAAGTAGAGAAGAGCTTTTGAACATCATCTCCTTGACTAAAACATGACTTCTCATCTGTTAAAATAAACATGTTTAATTGGCCTTGTTAAAAATAAATCAACATAACCTTTACCTTCTAAATAAAAGTTTTTACATGCATACATTATAAATGTCTGCTTACTTTTTCCATATCACAACATAATTTCCTGGGTTGAGAACAGTTACAGGTGGTTGTTTATTTCCGTCTAATTCTTAGTGTTCTTCTAAAGAAACACTGATGATTACTGTTTCTATTCACACCAAAAATTCCAAAAACAGAACCCTACATTTTCAGTTAGCCAAAAACCAAGACAAATTAAAGTATATTTTAAAACTGAAGTTTTGGTTAATGAAACAGGGTTGCCAATTTGCTGGCCATGTACTCAACTTAAAACAATACATTTTAGATTGGTACTTACAAATAAAGTTTGATGTAAGCAAATTCAGCACCACATCCAATGTTTGTCGTAGAGTGAACAAAATATCAACTGACAGTCTTGCCAATTTCGAAATTAGTAATTTCCCTGCTAGTTTGGTTCACTACCAGACTAGACAAACAAATCTTTGTATGATATTCTCATTAGTCTTCCAACACCCTACAGTAGAACTTTTTGAGTACATCTCAGTAGCCAAAAGTAAACAACATGAGCTTGTTCACCTCTGGACTGCCCAAATATGTGGCAAAACTGTTGAAGTCTTTAGTCAGATGCTGTGTCCATTATGTGAAGAACTCTTGCAGTTTTGTGTGGTCAATTAAGGACATTTGACATGCCAAGGATGATCTGTTAGTGAATGTTGATGTAAGAACCTTACTAACATACAAATTAAAAAGACAATGTGAACATAAGAAGAGAGCAAGTGACAGACTTTATCACAGGTAATCAGTGATCTAGGTGACTTGACCAGGGATTCAGTGGAACTGCATATACCTGGCACCCACAAAACTAAATATGAGTGCAGGCTGTGGTATATTGGGCAGGCATAACACTGATTTTTGTAGCGGTGCTTGGAGCATGCCAGGTCCGTTCATGTCACATAGAAAGCCTAGTGCCTAACATTGATTCGGATTCCCAGCATTAGTATCAATATGGAGGAAAGGTCAGAGGCACTTTGGCACCAAAGAATGTCCGCACTTGCTCTGGCATTTCACGTGGGCCTGCCCACTGATGTAACAGTGTCTGTAAATATTGTGGCCCCACACTAGTCTTGCACTTTGTGGTATTCTCTGAAGCTTTCAATATACACCATTGATAGCAAAGTGATTGACATTGCCTGTGCATGTTCTTTAATTCAGATCTCCCTGGACTATTTGCATGTCATTCTCAATGGAGAGAAGTCTTCTGAAGTAAGAGTGATTTAAGGTGTGCCACAGGGGAGCGTGTAGGACCGTTGCTACTCAAATCTAAGCCGCACCTGAAAAATGAGACTTGAAATCAAGGGAAAAAAATTTTCCCGAATCTAAGCTGCACCTGAAATTTGAGACTCGAAATTCAAGGGGAGAGAGAAGTTTTAGGCTGTACCTCCAAATCAAAACAAAGTTGGTCCATTGTAATACGAGACTACGAGACACAGTTTAGGTCGAATGAATGACAATACAGCTACAGTAGTTTGGTTCGAGTTGTAAGCTTAGCAGTTAAGCTTTACCAGGTAGCCATTGCTATGCGCCAGGCGCTCTGTCCATATTTATACGGGTACCCTTCCTTTTCCACGTGCTTCGTCTGGTTTGACTTGATTGTTTATTTTTCTTTGATCTGATTTGTGCCGTTCTCTATATTATAGGTGTTTACATCACTCTATGCTGAAAATGTATTATTGTACTGTATCATGCATTGCTTGTCACATTCTGTTAATGAGTGTTTACGGCCTGTCACCGCTCGCGGCATGGATTGCTGTTGTGTGCGCTACCGCGGCTTCGTCTCTTTTTTTTTTTTAAAAAAAAGGAGGAATCGTCTCATTAGTGAAACAATGGCAAGAGACTGCTATTTATTGTTACTTACACTGCTGCTTTCTTTGATAATGATCAACAAGAACCAAATAATAGATTGCGTATGATAGAAGATGTTCTGAACGAGAGTTTAGCGAAAATTGTTCTCTGTTTGAAAATCTTTGCAGACGCCTCTTTAGTACATTACATTCTGCACAGAAATTAGAGTCATCGTAGATTTAAAAATCTAGTCAATTGCCATGCTTCATTTCTGACTGTATCACTATTAGGCATAAGAATAATACGAATATAAACATGACATGATATGTATATTCTTCCGCGTTTGCTGTTGTCTCACTCTAGTTTTGTAGTTTATTAGGCAGACAGGATTTAAATGAGATAGCAGCAAACACGAAAGAATACATGGCAAAATGTTTATATTTGTATTATTCTTATGGTGAAGAGAATACTGCATGTGATTCACAATTCATAAAATTCCTATTAGCAACGACCTCTTCTCACAGGTAGGAAAAAATTCAGAATGTAGAGTTGGCCATATTGATAAACATCCCAAACAGTCTTTTCAGTCGGATTTTCGTAGTACATTGAAATGCTACTACATTTGAAGATGAACAATACATAATTTGTATTTACTTCGTTGGATAATGTATGAAAAATGCAGTGGTCGAAACTCGGGGCAGAGAAAACACTCGTCTTGCACCTTTTTTTAAAAAAAAATTATTTACTGATGCACAGGTTTGGGCGCCAGTATTTATCTTTGTGCCTGCAAAGCATGCCTGTATAGCACTACATATATTTGACGGCAGAAGTTAGTTGTGGCAGCACCTACCAACTTTTATCAGAACTTCCGCTTACTTTGCACTCGATTCTAAGCCGCAGGCAGTTTTTTGGATTACAAAAACCAGAAAAAAAGTGCAGCTTAGATTCGAGTAAATGCGGTACATAAATGACCTTGTGGATGACATTGGAAGTTCACTGAGGCTTTTCGCGGATGATGATGTGGTATATCGAGAGGTTGTAACAATGGAAAATTGTACTGAAATGCAGGAGGATCTGCAGCGAATTGACGCATGGTACAGGGAATGGCAATTGAATCTCAATGTAGACAAGTGTAATGTACTGCGAATACATAGAAAGAAAGATCCCTTATCATTTAGCTAAAATATAGCAGGTCAGCAACTGGAAGCAGTTAATTCCATAAATTATCTGGGAATACGCATTAGGAGTGATTTAAAATGGAATGATCATATAAAGTTGATCGTCGGTGAAGCAGATGCCAGACTGAGATTCATTGGAAGAATCCTAAGGAAATGCAATCCGAAAACAAAGGAAGTAGGTTACAGTACGCTTGTTGGCTCACTGCTTGAATGCTGCTCAGCAGTGTGGGATCCGTACCAGATGGGGTTGATAGAAGAGAGAGAGAAGATCCAACGGAGAGCAGCGCGCTTCGTTACAGGATCATTTAGTAATCGCGAAAGCGTTACGGAGATGATAGGTAAACTCCAGTGGAAGACTCTGCAGGAGAGATGCTCAGTAGCTCGGTATGGGCTTTTAGCTCGGTATGGGCTTTTATTGAAGTTTCGAGAACATACCTTCACCGAAGAGTCAAACAGTATATTGCTCCCTCCTACGTATATCTCGCGAAGAGACCATGAGGATAAAATCAGAGAGATTAGAGCCCACACAGAGGCATACTGACAATCCTTCTTTCCACGAACAATACGAGACTGGAATAGAAAGGAGAACCGATAGAGGTACTCAAGGTACCCTCCGCCACACACCGTCAGGTGGCTTGCGGAGTATGGACGTAGGTGTAGATGTAGATGCTGACAATGTCTTCACTGTGCTCTGGACTTTGCTTCTGGCGAGCAGTTCATTTCTTGAGTTCCACTGTCATCAAACTGCCAGTGTTCTACCTGTGATGAGTAGGATAGAAAACAAGGATAAATTGTGATGACTGAACACAGCTTGCAGTGATGGCTTCATAAACAGAGGTGAAGGCTACCAACAGAGTTATGCTTGAGATCTATTACTGGCCACAATATGCTGTTAACACACCCAATCATGTGACATGACAAGCTGCACATGAGATGGAGCCCAAATGTCTGTGCTGGAACTTGGGTGCAGCGTCCTTGCCGCTTTGACATTTACCCTGTTGCACTAGATGGGGACAGACCACTTTCCAGCTCCACCTATACAGAGACAATACAGACTCCATACTGAAACTTATTATGTTGTAACTAAGAGTGACATTTGTTGAAAAATTGCACCTTTTCAATGAGCTTACTCAGCAAATAATTGTAAAAGTTTGTTTCACTTCAGCTTGCTGAAAAGACAAGGAGATTGAGTTACAGATATTCCATTATCACTTTAGGTGAATTGTTGTTTTTGAGTTTCACTGCACTTTTTTATATTTTAAGGAGGGTCATATTTAGTAGCACATCATCTGTTTAACATCTAAGTGTTCTTGAGGACAACTTTAAATTGAAATTGAGGTACTGAACTTGTATATGTGGCTGCTTGTTAGTTCACACAATTCTGTGAGAGATGTTCAAAATGAACCTGGCACTTTTGTTTGTAGGTAATGGAATAGGTAAAGGGGACAGTGGACAACACACACACACACACACAGATACGTGCATGTGCGTGCACATGCACTCTAGGCTATATTCGATATTTCATTGCGTGTGTTATTCTGATGACGATGCACTGTGGCAACCACAGCTGTTATGAAACATATCAGATGAATTTGCAATTGCGAATAATGACTACCATCAGCTGTAGAATGGAATGAAGACAATGTAAATTTGTGTTGGACCAGGACTCGAACCCAGAATTCCCACTTATTGTGAGCAGTCGCCTTAACATTTGACTATCCGTGCATGACTCACAGCCAGACCCAAACTTCCATATGTCGTCAACCATGCGTCTACAATCTGTACTCGCACATCCATTATGTGTATTCCCTTACCGATCAGATATTGTACGTGAAAGTCACATGCCTGGTACAGGCAGATAAATACGAAAGTGTAGTGTGTGAGTTATTCCGGTGATCATGCCCTTCGGCGACCACACCTGTTATGAAACAGTGCATCATCATCAGAATAACACAGGCACTGCAATATCATATTTATCTGCCGATACCGGGCATGCGACTTTCAAGCACAACGTCTGATCTTTACGGGAATACACATAATGGATGTGTGAGTACAGATAGTAGACGCATGGTTGACGACCTGTGGAAGTTTGGGTCTGGCCGTGACTCGTGCACGGGTAGCCAAATGGTAAGGCAACTGTTTGCAATAAGCGGGAAATCCAGGTTCGAGTCCTGGTCCGGCACAAATTTTCATTGTCTTCATTCCATTCTACAGCTGATGGTAGTGATTATTCACAATTGCAAATTCATCTGATATGCTGGGTTATATTGTCTATAGGCTATATTGTCCCTGCCAACTATATTGTGCCAGCAATGCTACTTGAATGAGGTGAGGGATTTGTTGTGTGGAGTGGGTGAGGTGAGAAGGAAGGTGGAAAGTGGGAAGGAGGCTAGGGGAAAGGTGGCTGACAGCTTGGAGGGTGAGGAAGCAGTCACAGGGGATAGGAAAGTGGGACCAATGAGCTTGTTCTGGCCAAAGGTAGGGTAAATCGTGTGCAGTGTACAATGATGTAGAGCAGTGGGTTGGCAGCTGGGCGGAGAGCAGAGGGAGAGGGAGACTACAGGACTGTGTGTGTCAGTGCAGGATGAATGAAGTTAGAGTCATGGGGCACTGGTAAGGTGTCTGTGGGGCAAGATCCAGTGGAGATTGAGTCCAGGGGGATTTGCAGTATCAAAGGATATGGTGAAAGGACAACTCCCCTCTACATAATTCAGAGCAGTTGATGTTGGAGGAACGAATACGAACAGCACTGGACGTGGAGCTGCCATTTTGTACTTAGCAGCGCTTTCTGCCACTAGGTGGTCAACTCTGCTCCTGGCCAAAATTTGGAGATGATCTCATTCGGGTGGACAACTGGTTTGTGATTATGTCCATATAACGTGCTGTTCAGAAGTTACAGCAGAGCAGGTATGTAGTATGACTCCCTGCATATGGTAGGATATATATAAAATAAGGGGAGGGCGACCATTCACTTATAGTGGACAGATATGGAACACAGAAATAAATATCAGAAAACAATATTCACACTAGCTATCAAGTTCTTGCTCTTTTTCTAGGTAAAGTACACATATACAACCACACAGACATCCAAACCTGTGACGAGACTGGTTATTGATTATCTATTATTGAAAGCAATTGTCTGGGCTGAAGGATGTGAGGAGGGGGTAGGGAAGGACACATGAAACATGGGGGAGGTAGCAGGATAATGCGAGGCAGGTCTTTTGATTGGTGACTCAGCAGCTGCACAAAAAAGACGAAAGGGGTTCAGAGAGTAGAGAATGTAATAGATGTAGACATAGGGAGAGAGGGGAGGAAAAGGAGAGAAATATGGAGATGATGAGGGAGACAGGGAGGGGGAGGGAGAGGAAAAGAGAAGGGTGAAGAAAGAGAGGAGAGAGTTTGAGGGGGGTGGGAGAGAGAGAGAGAGAGAGAGAGAGAGAGAGAGAGTATGCATGGGGGGGGGGGGGGGGAAGAGTGACGGGACAAGGCAGCACATGATCTGGATGGGGAAGGAGTGACATGGACAAAAGAGAGAAGAAGAAAGGTAAGGCGAGGCAGTGGGGAACAAGTTAGCTGAGGTCTAGACCAGGGGAATTGTGAGAGCACAGAACATGCCAGAGAGACCATTCCCACCTGTGTAGTTCAGAGAAACTTGTGATGGAAATGACCCCTATAGTGAAGCAGGTGTGGAAGTCATTTGTGTTGTGTTGTGGTGTTCAGCATGTTCAGCAACTGGATGGTCAAGTTCTGCGGTTTGCCACAGTTTGTCAGTGCCCATTCATGTGAGTAGACAGTTGGTTGCTTGTTATGCCCACATAGACTACTGTAAGTAATTGCAGCAGAGCTGATATATAATATGGCTGCATTGACATGAAGCCGTACCTTTTATGAGGGAGTAAATGCCTGTGACTGGATTGCTGTGGGAGATGGTGAGTCGGTGTATGAGACAGGTCTTGGTGATCACAAGGGTTGGGCAGGATTGGAAGCAGGGTTCGAATAGGGATGGACAAGGATATTCTGTAGGTGGGGTTTATAAATGAGCTGGATAGGATATTGTCTGTCAATAAAAGACCTGGTTAGGTTATCAGTATGCTTCAACAACTTGTACTTTCCACTGCAGATGTGTCCACAGGTGGTGAGGCTGTAAGGTAGAGACTTTTTGAAATGGAATGGGTAACAGCTGTCAAAGTAGAGGTACTGCTTGGTGTGAACAGGCATATTTGTGGAGCCATCTGGGAAGTGGAGATTGATGTTTAGGAAGGTGGCTTGTTGAGTTGAGATGGACCAGGTACAGTGGATTTGGGAATAAGTGTTGAGATTATGGAGGAAAGAGCAACGATTGTCCTTGCCATGATTCCAGATCATGAAAGTGTCACCAATGAATCTGAACCAGACAAGGGGGTTTTAAGTGTTGATTAGATAGAAAGGACTCCTTCAGTTGGCCCATAAATATGATGGCATAGGGCTATGTGAGTACCCATGGTTGTCTAATAGCATACGATACGCATGTGACAGGACTAGAGCAGGATGTGCTGTGTGAGTGCATTGGACATGTCTATACACATGGGTCTTCCACACAGGTATGCCCCATGTGGCAAGGGCTTGAGAGTAGGTGTGACGTAGACTAGAATATTATGTAGGGTGGGTGGGCAGTGGATTACGAATTTGTAAGGGATCAGTAGAATTGTGAGTAGAATGTTCCTCATTTTTGAACATGTTCCAGTCCAGAATGATATTTGTGGTGATCAGCTTCTCCTTCATAGCTGGTTAATTGAAGTGGTTTGAGGATTGGGGGAACCTGTGGATATGTCATGGGAAATCTGTTTGCTCACTTTGTTTGGGTGTCTTGCCCGTCTGTGTAAAACTTACTAAGACTTCCAGCTACTGGGCAAGGGGTTGCTTGTGACTGCAGATGCACCGTCCACAGATGGCCAGCCTGTGTGGGAGAGACTCTTTAATGTGTAAGAGATGGCAGCTATCAAAATGCAGGTACTGTTGATGGTTAGTGGGCTTGGTATGATAGTTGTTTTTGTGGAGCCATTGTAGAGGCGGAGGTCAATGTCCAGGAAGATAACACACTGAGCTGAGGAGGACCAGGTAAGCAGATTGGAGAGAAATGGTTAATGCTTTGGAGGAATGAACATTGAGTGTCTTGGCCCTGGATACAGATCATGAATATACCATCAATGAAACTCAACCAGACAAGGAATTTTGGTTGGTTGGGAAGGTTTCTTCTAGATGGTGCATTAATGTATTGGCATAGTAGGCTGCCATGCAGGTGTACATATCCAAATTTGTTTGTATATATCTCACTCAAAGGAAAAGCAGTTACATGTAAGGAGGTAGTTTGTCAGGTGTAGTCCCATGCTCCTACTGCCTCTCCTTCCCAGCCATCAGCCATCTTTCCCCAACTCTCTTGCTGCTCCCTACCAGGTTTCTCCCCTCACCTGCTCTGATCAACACTCTTACCCCATCAAGTTGCAGTGCTGTCATAAATTGGTTGCCTTGGACAATACAGCTTTGTTTACCCCCCCCCCCCTCTTCCCCCTCCTCTCCCGCACGCACGTGTGTTTGTTTGTTTGTGTGTGTGTGTGTGGTGCATCCATTGGTGAGCAAACAAATATAGGATTGAGCAAAGGAATGTGCTTCTTGTTTGTATTTGAATTTACTGACAAGAGAATTGCCATTCAGTGTGATACAACTGCTTAGTTGCTTACATGTAATGTGAATGTTGAGTATCTTTTTGTTTTATATCTCCTTATTTTGAGGAACACAGTGTCACTTGGTTATATGTGTCATAATTTTGACAGACAAATATAACTGAATGTTGCTAGGTTTTCCTTCATGCTCATTAAAATAAATACTGATTATATCATGTTGAGCTGCATTGTTTAGTTTAACTTGGGTATGTCTTGGAAAGAACTTCAAAATACATTGATGCGCAAAACTTAAGGATGGTAGTACCTTTCGCATGATGTGTCTCTGCCACGTAGCATAGCTCAATGAAACTTGGACTATACATAGAAAAAACTGTACATAAGGTTATGGAAATAAATAGGCAGAGAGATGAACAGGAATGACAATTCAAAGACAATAATTATATTGAAGTCACCATGATTTATGATGGTCTCATGCACATTACAAAAGGCAGGACATAGTTCTTAATAGGGTGTTTGATCACCACAGGCATCAATGCATGTTCTACAGTGTGCTTCCATAGTGACCACAAAGTTGGTAAATAGTTGTTATGGTGGATGTTCACCAAATATCCTTTCTTTCTAAGAGCTCCTCAATCTGCGATGCTCAATGTGGTCACTCATTGTCATCCGTAAAAATTAAGTCAGGGCCAGATGCACCCCTGAAAAGACGTAAATTAGGAAGGAGTACAGTATCACAATAATATTGACCATTGAGTGTACCATGTTCAAAGATTTGGAGCTCAGTATGCCCATGCAACATTGCCTCCCCGCACCATGATCCCTGGGCTGCCAAAATGATCATGCTCGACAATGTTCCTGGATGCATTACTTGTTACTGCCTATCGCTATATGAGGGTTTGTCCAGAATCACCAGTCAGACTGAATCTGCCCTCATTGAGATCAACACATGACCCCACTCTTCATTGGTCCAGTCTCTGTGCTCTTAGCGGCACCATTGCAAACCTTGTCGCCAATGTGCTAGGGTCTATAGAACACGGTGTGCTGGTCATTGGACAAAGAGACCACTCCCATGCAGTCACCGTACTACTTTGGACTGTAAGGTTTGCGTGCCTTGCAGTCCTGTTAAATGTGTTTGCAATTGCACCCACTGCCTGATGTGGGTCCATTCTTGCCTGTTGCACAATGTAGTGATCATCTGCTGCTGTAATTTGCCATGGTCACCACAACCTGTTCTTCAGGCAGCAGTTCCTGTGGTTCAGTACACTCCCATGCATGTGAAACAGTGCTGTGAGCAACATCAAACTCCTGTACAACACTCATCACACTTTGTCCTCCTTCCTGTTCCCTAATGATTTTTTGGCATGTGAAGTCATCCAAATGTTGTCTCCAGGCCATGTTGTGATGAAGACCACCACTACAGTGCACTGTCTTTTCCCATTTCCTCAACTGCCTTGTGTTGTGTGGCCAACCCCATTTGGTGCTATGGTTGCGCTGATCTCATGCTATGTGATGTCCAACTTTCTGTGCACAACCGGGAGGTCTCTGACAACATACTCCTGCACTTTCATTCATTCCACCAAGTAGGTTGCATATTGTATCTAGCTCATCCTTAAATCTTGCAGAGCTGTGTATTTTAGATAGATTATGTCTTAATATAATTGCGCGAACTAAAAATAAAAAATAATTAGCCGTCAGAACATATTTTGCATTCCAGTACGCTTGGACTGAACGTATGAGGAGCAATCACTAATAAAATATGATCTGTAGATTGACTTGTTTGTGTGTGCATTTTTTATTTCAGGATACTTTAATTTTCTCTTACTATTGTTTTAGATTTGACAGCTGCTACGTTTGGTCATGAAAATATCACAACTAGCCTTGTGACAGTTGATGTAAACGAGGCCTCACGTAGAGCTATAAGAAGTATTATAGATATATCAATGTTTATACGCACAAAGCAAGACAAGGGGGCCATATTTTATATGACATCAGTTGGAAGTCCAAATCAAACTGTTATTGCGGCACATTTATCTGATGGTGCACTCAATGTGTGCATACTGTTGAACGGTACTCCAGAATCAAACCCAGAATCATGGAATGTCAATAGTTTGAAACTGGCTGATGGGAATTACCATCTCATTCAGGTCTGTGTCTGTTTTTATAACAGGAATATTTGTTGCCTAGTAGATATTAGACTTTATTTTTTAATTATTTGGAGAGAAGTATTTAGTTATGATTATTGAGTGTATGACATGAACTGTTTATGTACATGGTTCACAGGTGGTACGAAATGTAACATTAGTACAAGTGAAGATAAATGGTACAGAACACTTTCGTAAAACAATCAGTGCAACTGGATTTTTAGATGTACAGAGGCTGTATCTTGGAGGTTACCCCTCAGTAAGTCAAACAGTAGGACTTACAAACTCCACTACAAACAGAGGTTGCAACAGTAATTCTTGCGATGTTAACTTCAAGGGCGTTATCCAGGATGTACAGGTAACAATCAGTTCACAATTCTTATAACTTTTATTTTTATCTTATCTTTAGAAGGTAGTCGCAGCCATGGTTGTGTATTATGCAGGCAAGCATCATCTGCTTTGGAATACTGAACCAACTGAAATGCTGTGTATGGAATTCTATTATATTGATACTATATTTTAGTTTTTCCCCATGGTGTGTAATTTTTCCACATCCATGTGCCTGATCACAATCACCTCTTCCCCTAAGACTTACCAACTTCCTGACTTTGCCTTTGTTGCATCACCTCCCTTTGCAACTGTGATGAGTCACCTCCATTCACCCCTGTGACATATCACTTCCCTTCGCAACCTTGTGAGGCGTCATGCCCTCAACCTCAATCCTGTGACACATTACCTTTACAACTTCTCCCCCCCCCCCCCCCCCCATCCAACCATCCAACTGTGATGAATGGATCAGCGTTTCTGCACAATGCATCAGCTTTCCCCCGCAATGTGTCACTTTTCCTCCAGTTCATAATGTGCTAATTTTTATATTCAATCCCTCCCCTTCGAAATTTGGCACCTTTCTGAAGATCTCAAAATATACCAGCAGGTCTTTGCTTTATCTATCAAAGATTGATACTGATGACAGGTAAACATATGTAATGAGCTTATATGAAAAAAAACATTACTTCTCCATGTATGTAGAATTTAGGACCTGGTTCAACGTTTGTTGTATGTTTTCAAGTTTCTTTCTTTTGCTGGTGGTGGACATTCTCCATGGCAGCTAAAATGCTTCAAAAAACTGGTGGCAGTCTCAGGACTTATCATTATTTTAATATGATGCACTTAAATATTACTCAGTGTTAGGCTGTAATATCCACTTCTGCTTTTTTATCTTTGTTATTCTTTTCCCCTAAGGTTTGGCTTCTCTGTTTAGTTTTACTTTATTTATTCATTCAATTTATTATTATTATTATTATTATTATTTGTTGTCCTATATAAATCGTTCCTTATTGGCTTTATCACCCCCCTGATGTGTTTCTGGTTATTTTCACCATCCTTCCTCCTTATACCATTACTATGCGTTGTCTTCCATGTACTTGTTGAAAAAGTGATCATTATGTGTGTTTGGCGACTGATAGTTACTCTCTCACAAACCGGGAAGTGACATGCAAGTATACACATGTCAACATGGAAGTACTCCACCTATCTCATGACGTTGTAGTGTTGAATAACACTGTACACCAATGAAATTTTTACATAAAGAAAAACTTTAATCTCTATAGAGTTTGCTATGCTGAATATGAAAATGACAATTTTTGTTTTTTAGCTCCTGCTTTCATGTTGCATTGTGTGTTGTGACTGTTGTGTGTGTTTCTGAGTTACCACGCGGAATCAAAACTGCTGTTATGCCCTGCAGATATGTTAATAACCCCAACAATTTTTGTTACATACGTGGAGATGCAATTTTTGTACAAAGGAAGCAAACATTGGCACAAGCAGTGAAAAAACGTTATTTCCTGTGTTTCGAGTGCTGTGTAGGGGGACCAACAAAAGCACGGGCTTCTCCTGTTTGACGGACAACATGTTCATCAAATGTGTGGATGAAAGGGAAAGAAAGTTTCCATGTGTTTTACAGTGCAAGTCATTTTGCATGAACCTACAAACTGCGTAACAGATTGCTACTTCTGCTTGGCGCCTCAGCTCAATAAAGTATTTGACAATAAAAAGAAGAGCATCGTACAGCATTCTGTTACACCAAGTGTGATGCGATGGAGTACTTCTTCCAGTTCCAGATCCTCCAGTAACCACAACAATAAGCTTTTTGAATGAAGAAGACCTATCAGGTACACTTCATCCTTCCACACCTAATGATGCCACCTCTGCACCACCATCGTCTAGTGAAATGAACAAAATCATGCAAAGTGAACTTGGTGATCTTTTTAGAGACTTGGGCATTCCAAAACATAAGCCAAACTATTAGCTTGTCATTTCATGGAGTGGAGCAAGATGCAACTCGGGTATGTACTTTTTGCCAACGTCAAAGGCTTTGTAGCACAACAAGTGTAATGTCATACTCTATGGATATTGAAGATTTGAAGTGAGAACTCAATATAATACACAAACAGGATGACAGGAGACTTTTCATTGATTGTTCAAAAACTAGTTTGACAGCCTTGCTATTACATAATAGCAACATGCTTCTTTCATCCTTCTGACATATGTAGCCCTAACAAAAGACAGTTACTTCATGATGAGAGGTATTTCGCATGGCATCAACTATGATAAGCTTCAATGGCTCATATGTGATGATATAAAAGTCGTTGGTATGCTTATGGGCATACTAATTACTGTTGCTATATTTATGGGTGGGAAAGTTGTTACTTTAGAAACAGAAGAACTGGTCATGATTAGAAGATTTATTGCCTGGCAAGAAAACTGTGTCATGGGAACCACTTGTAAATCCCAGTTAAGTCTTGTTACCACTACTACATGTGAAGCTACGATTGATGAAGTCATTTGCAAAAGCAGTGAATAAGAGCAATGAACGAGGATTTGAATACTTGCATGGAAAGTTCCCTGGACTGAGTACTGAGAAGATTAGGAAGGAGGTATTCATTGGTTCACAAATATGTAAGGTCCTTGGAGACCAACAGTTTGAGCATATTCTCGGTCCCGATAAGCTAAACGCGTAGCAGTACTTTCTGAAAGTTACATCAGTGTTCTTGGGCAATAGGAGAGCTGAAAATTACATTGAACTTGAGAAACTTAAATGCAAGATATGACTCAAAATGCATTTCATTGACTCCAGTATCGAAATTTTCCCTGAAGATTGTTGGGATTTAGTAATGCACATATTGAGAGGTTTTACCAACAAATCTCTGTAATGAAACATTGATACCAAGGAAGATTCAGTGCTTCAGTGTTGGCAGATTTCTGCTGGAATTTGTGTCTTCCCTGTAAGCGGCAGGCAAAGAGGAAACGTGTTGTAAAGAAGGTACCTGTTAATAGTGTACCTTTAATTGAACTTAATTGACTGTAGCTTTTCTTATACATAGTCTAAAGCACTTTGATTTATTTTTCAACATGATTTATTTTCCAACATGATTTATTTTCCAACATGATTTATTTTCCAACATGATTTGTGAATGTGTTAGACCTCGCGATTTTGCATTGCTCCTATATTTCAGTGACATAGCCTACCAAATATCTGAAAACCTAGAGCCTATATGACAAAAATTATGTGATCAGCACCCTTTAAATTGTATAAATACATTTAAATATTCTTGTCATTACTAAAAATTTTGAATAGAATATCAAAAAAGTATAGATTAGTATTATTTGAGTAAAAATGTAAACTTCAGTGCCCAGTGTCTGAGAAATTAGAGCCATTCTGGAAAACTGACTCCATATTTGTTATCAGTGCATTGAATTAACCCCAAAACCACTGTCAAATATTTGGTGATTATATTTGTGTTGGGAAGTGCAATGTTTGTTAGACTATGGCCCATCGTTATTTGTGAAGAACATAAAGGTTTCAATGACTTACAAACCTGAGCTTATCTTGATTTTTAATTGTTATTTTCAACTTTAGAGCTCTCAAATCCGTGTAGATCAGCTATTTTGGCCTTTGTAAAAACTAAAAAGTAAATTTTTTTGTCTAGTGTATTATCATTCACAATGCTCATAAATGCTGATAAACACTGGCTAATGGCCTTCTTACAGTAATACATTGTTTTAGGGGAAGTCATTGTAATCATAGTTCAGATGTGTTGTACAAGACGTGCTTTTAACTTGTGTTTTTCTTTTCTTCAGATCAGCAATGGATCACACACAATGGTTGTAGAGTTCTTCCCTTTAGATGTGGAGGATCTTGTTATACCAAGTCCACTTGGAACTGTTAGTTTTAATAAAAGTGTAGTTTTAGAAGGATCAGTCTCAGACAACACGTGCCTTGTCAATCCGTGTGAGCATAATGGGAAATGCGTTGTTACATGGAATGATTTTCAGTAAGTTTAGATTTCACTTATTACATCTGTAGGAAAAGAAGTTAAGTAAACTAATGATGCAGTTTATTTTTTAACCCACTCCATGTTTGGATATTTAATTTTTTTTCTGGACATATCACACTTGTAGATATTACCATATGATAAGTATTATTTCAAAGCACTCATCTAATAAACCCTTTCCCACTCATTTCTTTCCACTCCCAACAAACCTGTCAATATGCAACTTCCCTTCAAGTTCTTAAGGATACACCTTTTGAAACTGATCCATCCAGGATCAAAACTAATAGCGTCCATTCTCAGTTATTTCACCATATAGAAATTTAAGCAGAAGTAGAAAATACCTAACTTTCAGTTAATAGAACAACTTACTGTCAGGAGTAAGTCTAGGTGGATTTTGGTGCTGGAATTGATATCCATAGATCAGAGAAGACAACCATTGTCTTGAAAGCAGTTACTAGCTGGGTAATGCATATACACATTCAATTTTTGATGACAAATTGCTTCATGAAGATAATACCCCATCTAATAAAAAGTACCCAGAATGTAAAACGTAATTAAACACTAGATTTCTGGAAGGTGGATCTACCGGTATAAAAGGAGGTGGAGAGTATTGTGAGTAAAGAAGCAGTAACAGCAGAATTGACCACTCAGGAGAGCTCAGTGACCTCGAACATGGACTAGTCGTTGGATGTCACCAGAGTAACAAAGCTATCAGGGACATTTCAGTCCTTATGAAGCCACCCAAGTCAGCTGTTTGTTATGTGACTGTGAAGTGCAAACAACTGTACTAAAACCAGGTAGACCTCATGTACTGATCGACAGGGACCCTCAAGCATTATGAATGTGACTGTGGTAAATCGCATGAAATCAGCAGAAGCAATCACGCGGGAGTTCCAAGGTGCTACCAGCAGTCCAGCTAGCACAATGACTGTGTAGTGAGTTAAAAAGAACACAGTATAATGGTGAAGCATCTCCTCACAAGCCACAAATTTGTGTAGTCAATGCTAAATGATGCTTGAGGTAGTATAAAGAGTAATGCCACTGGATACTAGATGACTGAAAAGTAGTCATTTGGAGTGATGAATCACACTATATGCTGTGGCAATCTGATGGAAGGGTCTGGGTTTGATGAATGCCCAGAGAATGTCACACACCATCATATGTAGTCTGAACAGCGAAGTGTGGAGGAGGCGGCGTTACAGTATGGGTGTATTTTTTGTCATTAGATTGTGTTCCCTTTATTACGCTTAAGAAAACGCTAAATGCAGAAGTGTCTGAACACATTTTACAGTATTGTATACTCCATTCATTAGAGGAACAGTTCGGAGATGATGATTGTATCAGATTGATAATGCACCCTATCATAAAGCATCATCACTGAGGCAGTAACATTCCTGAAATGTTTTCTTCAGGCAGCTGTTAGCAAGCAGCTATATGTTTCAGGAATTTCATGACACTTGCATTAGAAAAATTTATTAACTTACTACCAGCTTTGGTCAATGACAGTCATCTGGCATGAAAAATTGGTTACTGCAAATCACATCTCAGTGTCGTTGAACCGTACAGTGACATTAACTGTCAATTTTGTGAATAATAATACAGAAGAACAATAATTTTCATGCATCAGTAACCTTTCTCATGCACACACAACAGGAGTTTACTGCTGTATGTCCGTGGAGAAGGTTGCTGATGTGTGGAAATAATTGTTGTTCTGCAATATTACTCATGAAATTGACAGTTAATGCAATTGTATGGTTCAATAGGACTGATGTGATTTGCAGCAGACAATTTTTCATGCCAGATGATTGTCATTGACTGAAATAGGTAGCAAATTAATAAATTACTCTAAAGCAGCCAAGTGTCATGAATTTCCTGAAACATATTCCTGAAATGGACTCGCCTTCCCAGAGTCCTGACCTGAACCCAGTGGAATACCTTTGGGATGACTTAAAAGTCAACTTTGCTCCAGACCCGAGCATCCATCATCATTACCTTGTCTGGTTTTGGCTTTTGAGGAAGAATCAGCTGCCATTCCTCCACAGATATTCAGACAAGTAATTGACTGAAGAGTTAAAATTCAAGCCTTTGTAAAGGTGAAGGATGGAAACACCCAATATTAATGCTTACTAATAAGTGTCCAGATACTTTTGATCAGATAGTGTAGATGGATTCATTTGTCCAGTACCATGGGAGTTGCAACTCGTCTCCTGTTATCATGCTCTGCTGATATTCACAGTTAGTGTTAGTATTCTCCTAAATTCTGTAAATTACTTTTGTAAAAACTTTCTACTTCTATTGCAACCTGTAGTTTGGGCACAATGTACAGTGCCAAGATTTGTTTGGGCATCTCCTCTGTAAGAGTTACATATATCGTATCTATAATAATCACAGTAAAATTAGAAACTTCTGCTTCAGGGCTATCATCTTTGACTAGTAATGAAAATGTTATGGGTATTGGGTTTAGTCCAGACACTGCTTAAATTTTAAATAAATATCATCAGCAATGATGGCTGAAGACTCACGATATAAACACTCTTGTTCTGCCAGCGGTCTTGCCCAAAAGGGTTTCATTACACCCTCTTGCCCTTGGAGTAGAAAACTGCCCTTAAAAGGCAGAAGAATCAGCAATAATCAATGGCATGAGGATTCAAAAGACAATGGAAACCACTGCATTAATAACACAATATCTATGCACAGGACAGCTGGCCTGTAATTGAAAAAGTGGTATCATGATCTTTCCATTTTGGATTAGTTCATTTATATCTCCGGGAGGGGACTGCCTGTGGTGAAGTAACCACAAGAAAAGGAATGGATAACCCACAAAAGGGCTACATTCTGAAAGTCGGAGTGTGGAAAGATAGAAGTTTGAAAGCGATAGGAAAACTAGAAAATCTAAGGAGGGAAATGGAAAGGCTCAGCCTAGACATAGTGGGGTGGGATTCAACAAAGTAAAATTGCAAGAAGATAAGGATTTATGGTCACACAATTTATAAGGTAGTACCAGCAGCAGAAAAAAATGTTATAACAGGTAGGAATCATTATGAATAGAAGGGTAGTGCAGAGAGTAAGTTACTTAGAACAGTTCAGTGATAGGATGTTCTCTTCAAAATTGACTACAAACAAATGCCAACAGCAATAGTTCACATGTACATGCCAATGTCACAAACAGAAGATGAAATGAGAGAGTGAGTATATAAGGATATCGGACATGTGATTCAGTATGTAAAGGGAGATAATGATCTAATGTTATAGGAGATTGGAACATGGTAGTAAGGGAAGGAAGAGAAGGTAAGTTAAGGGAAAAATTGGGCTTTGTAGAAGGAACGAGAGAGGATAATGACTAATTGAGTTCTACAATAAATTTTAGCAAGTATCGGCAAATACACTGTTCAAGAGGAGGAGTAATACTAGGAAAAAGACCTGAAGACATGGGAAAATTCCAGCTGGATTACATTATGGTCAGACAGAGAGTCCAAAATCAGATATTGCCCAGGAGCAGATATGGACTCAGATCCTAATTTATTAACAATAAAGAGTAAACTGAAGTTTAAGAAAGTCATCTGGTAACTGAAGTGATGAGATGCATTTGAAGTTTTCTAAAAATGTAGATATTGTGAACACCACAGTAGATAGTTTATTTGATAATGACTAGCACAGTAGGTAGCTCTGTTAACGAGGAATGGACATATCTCAGAAGGGCAATCAGAGAAGTTTGACAGAAGAATGTAGAAGAAATACAAGAACATACAAGAAAGGTACATGTGAAGAAACCTCGGGTAACAGAAGAAATACTTTAATTGATCATCAAAGAAGGACATACAAAAATGTCCATGAAAAGATGTCAATACATCAGTATAAGTCGCTTATGAATGAAATAAAAGGGACTGCAGGGAAGCCAAGATGAAATGGCTGCAGGAAAAATGTGAAGAAATGGAAAAATAAATGGTCGTCAAAAGGACTGATTCAGCATAAAGAAAAGTCAAGAAACCATCAGTGATCTTAAAACTAAGGATGTCAACATTGAAAGCACAATGGGAATACCACTGTTAAATGCAGAAAAGAAAGCAGGTAAGCGAAAAGAGTACATTGAAGATCTCTGTGAGAGGTTGGAACCATCTGATGACCTGGTAGAAGAAGAAAAAAGATGTCAAGATGGAAGACATGAAGGATCCAGTATTAGTCAGAGTTTAATAGAGCTCTGGAAGACCTGTGACTAAATAAGGCAAAAGGCATAAGTAACATTGCTTCAGAATTACTAAGATCATTGTTCAAGTTGAGGTGTAGAAGTTATGAGACTGGAGATACACCATCAGACATCCAAAAATATGTCATTCACTCAATACTGAAGATAGCAAGGGCAGGTAAGTGTGAAAACTATAGCACAATCAGCATAAAAGCTAACAAATTTTGAAGTCACAACTGGAACAGCAGCAAGCTTTAATCACAATTTAACTATAACAATCAGTCTAGACAGCAAATGGTGTTTATTTTTCTGGTAGCCAGTTTCAGTCATAGAAAGGCCATATTCAGACCTGTATGTAACTCCATTGTTGATGCGTGTATCTGATTATCTGATGCACGGAGCTCTTGTACGTGCTGAGAGGCACCTGTCGTCAACCTCTCTTAACAGCTCATGGGTCCAAGTTGCTGAAAAGAATAATATGCAGAAGAATGGAAAAGAAAATTGAGGATCTGTTAGATGTTCAATTTGGGTTTATGAAAGGTAAAGGCACCAAAGAGGTAGTCCTGGCATTTTGATTCATAATAGAAGCTAGACTTCAGAAAAATCAAGACATCTTCATAGGATTTTTCACCCTAGAAAAAAAGTTTGATAATGTAAAATGATGCAAGACGTTTGAAATTCTCAGAAAAGTAGGAGTAAGCTATAGGGAAAGATGGATAGTACGCAGTATGTACAAGAAACAAGAGGGAACAATAAGAATGGAAGATCAAGAATGAGGTTCTGGAAGTAAAGAGGGTGTAAGACAGGAGAGTAGTCTTTCAGACCTACTGCTCAGTCTATACTTCAAAGAAGAAATGATAGAAGTAAAAGAAGGGTTCAAGAGTTGTATTAACATTTGGGGTGAAAGGATATCAGTGACAAGATTTACTGATGACATTGCTATCTAAAGTGAAAGTAAAGAAAAATTGCAGGACCTGTTCAAAGGAATGAACAGGCTAATGAGCACACCCTGTGGGTTGAAAGCAAACTGAAGAAATACAAAAGTAATGAGGAGTAGTAGAAATGAGAATAGCAAAAAAACTTAACATCGAGGTTGGTGACCATGAAGTAGATGAAATAAAAGAATCCTGTTACCTTGGGAGCAAAATAACATATGATTGGTAAAGCAGGGAGGACTCCAAAAACAGACAAACACAGGCACAGAGGACATTCCTGTCGAAAATAAGTGTGTCAGTACCAAACATAGGCCTTAATTTCAGGAAAAAATTCCTGAGAATGTTCATTTGGTGTGTGGCTGTGTATTTTAGTGAGTCATGGACTATGAGAAACTATAAAAGAAGAGAATTGAAACATTTCTGATGTGGTGCTACAGAAGGATGTTGAAAATTTGAATGGTAGGATAAAGAATGAGGAGATTCTCTTTATAATCGGTAAACAAGGGAACATCCTGACAAGAAGAAGAGACAGAATGATAGAATATGTATTAAGACATCAGGGAGTAACTTCCATGATGCTAGAGGGAGCTGTAGAGGGTGAAAACTGTAATGGAAGACAGAGATTGAAATACATCCAACAAATAATTCAGGAAGTCGGGTGCAAGTACTACTTTGAGATGATAAGATTAAGACGAGAGGCAGGCTGTATCAAATCAGTCAGAAGATTAATGACTCAAAACAATAGCAAATTCATAAAGTCCTTGAATATTGAATGACTACTCAGATTTATTTGTGTTGGCACTTTTGTTTTATCCATTTAATACAATTTATTGATGGCAACCAGAATCAGTTTTCTCTCATGAAGCCCCTTCGAGTCATTGCTGTCAACATTTTACTCTTTGGTTGTGTTCTCACTACATGCATGGTGATGCATTATAAATATTGGAAATTTTTCAGTGGTTGTCCCCATTTGCTAAAATGTCACTGTTTCCCACTAAAGTGGTCAGCAGGTTGTCTTTGGATCTTGTAAGTTACAATTAGGTTATCTTTTTCTTCATGTATTTAGCACATTTGCATTCCTCATCTGGTTCTCTGTTACCAAGGAAACTAAAGTTTATTGGAAATTTTTAAGACTTCACTGAATTACAAAATTGGTTGGACATTTGTAAAATGAAAGAAAATTTATAACTGCACTGCTCCACTCCTGCATTGATTATTCCCCAGAAATGACCTTTCTCACCTTAAGAATGTGTTTATTAACATAACCCAGTTTTTACCCTCTTGAATTGTAATAACACTGTTCACGTTTACGTCGCACTTCACTTGGCGTAGACTGGGACTGTGCCCTAGGCATGCTCAATGTTAACTGACTGGGCACGGCCCGTGCTGCCTGAGTTGTTGTTGTTGTTGTTGTTGTTACGCCGGCAGAGGTCGCGTCCGAATTCTCGCATACCCTCTGGTGGACGGGACTCTACTTGCGGCAACTACCGTCGCGCCGTGCTGATGTGCGCCTCCCGCGATCTTTCTGGTGGCTACTGCACTCCTCCTCCTTCGGGGGGTGAAGCCACTGTGATCCACTGCGTCGGAAGGTGGAGCATCGGGCAGGAGCGATGATCTCCACATCCATTGGAAGACCGGAGTCGAGGGGATCTGCCAATCCTCGAGCCGGAACCTTCGAATACGGCTGGAAGTGACCCACACGAAGAGGCCCCCGTCGTCCCACCACCGGAGCCCGGGACAGAACGGGCGACAAGCTGTCGAACTCTGGATCCTGTGCCAAGTCGGGAGGGGCAAGACCCAGTGGCGGGGACGATGGGGAAGGGACGACCACAGGTGAACCAGCCTCCTGAGAAACCGGGCCTGCGAGGGGGGCCGGCTCTCGCTGGGGCATCTCGAACGATGGCGATGCCTGTGCTGGAGCTACTGGAGGCTGCCAAGGCTGAGAACCATGACAGTGCGGCAGAGTCACAGCGGGGAGAGGCGGTAACGTCCCCTGAGAAACCAACACGGGGGCCGGCAATGAGGAAGCCGGTGTCCAAGAGGTCGGAGGGTGGGTGCCCAAACGTGGACGTAGCTGATTTTGGTGACGACGTACCGCCCGGTCCCCTGCCTGCAAGGTATAGAGCCGGCGGCCATTTCGGCGCAGGACCACCGCCGGTATCCAATGTGGATTGCGACCAAACCCACGTGCCCAGACCGACATACCCAGTGGAAAGCCAGGTACTCCGTTTTGCGAAGACTGGCGAGGACCAGGCCGGAGGAGGGGCAGCAGAGTCTTAGGTTGGCGCCCATGGAGTAGCTCTGCAGGGCTGCGTTCGCCCATTGGTGTGGTCCGGTATGCCGTCAGGAAAAACATCAATGCCTCCTCCGCAGGAAATTCGTGCACATACTTTTTCATCTGCATCTTAAATGTGCGCACCATGTGCTCGGCTTCCCCATTCGATTGTGGATGGAAGGGGGGAGAGCAAACGTGCCGAATACCGAAGCGCCTACAAAAATCCTGGAAGGTCTGCGAAATAAACTGCGGTCCATTGTCCGAGACCAGGGTGATTGGCAGACCTTCCACAGAAAAGATTTTTGCTAGTGCCTGGATTGCAACTTCTGAAGTGGTTGAGGAGCAGCGAACCACATATTGGAATCGGGAATAAGCATCAATGACAATAAGCCAAAAGCCATTGAGAAACGGGCCCGCAAAATTGATGTGAACACGTTCCCATGCTTGAGTTGCCGGCGGCCAGGAAGAGAACGCTGCCCTGGGAGATGCCTGTTGGCTCGCACACTGGGAACAGGCAGCCACCAAGTGCTCAATTTCTCTGTCAATACTGGGCCAGTACACATGTCTGCGAGCCAAGGTTTTAGTACGGGAAACACCCCAGTGCCCCGCATGTAATAACGTGAGGATCCCCCTTCGTAAACTGGCAGGAACAACCACGCGAGGAGCTGTAATATCGGTAGCCAGAAGGAGAACTCCTTGCAAGACCGAGAGGCGGTCTCGTAGAATAAAATAATTACGAAGAGGGTCCGAGGCCCGGCCTGGAGGGCGGGATGACCACCCCTGCTGAATGAGGCGAACTACTTGCCGGAGAACCGGGTCAGCTGCCGTTTCCCTGGCGACTCTAGAACTAGTGATCGGGAAGCCATCAACCGCTTGGCGGGACGCCACATCCAAATGAAAACACATAATCTCTTCTCGATCGAACTTAGGATCCGGGCCCACCGGAAGATGGGAAAGAGCGTCGGCATTGGCATGCTGTCCGGTAGGGCAAAAATGAATGTCATAATGGTACTTAGAGAGGAACAAGGCCCAGCACCATAGTCTGTGGGCCGCCCTATCCGTAATCTGAGAGGCGGGGCCAAATAACGATATTAACGGCTTATGGTCAGTGATTAACTGAAACTTCGTGCCATACAAGAAAGGGTGAAACTTGGTAACAGCATAGACAATGGCCAAAGCCTCTTTTTCCACCTGGGAGTAATGGGCCTGCGCGGGACTAAGAGTTTTAGACGCAAACGTCAGTGGTTGCTCGGAACCATCTGCGTTGCGATGGGCTAGGACCGCCCCCACCCCATTCTGCGAAGCATCTGTAGCCAAGACCAACGGCTTATTGGGGGTCAAAAGTAGCCAAACAAGGCGTTGACGTGAGGAGGCCCTTCAACGAGTTGAACGCTCGCTCGCATGCAGGCGACCAATCAAAAGGAACACCCTTGCGCAGAAGGCAGTACAGGGGGCGGGCTATGGTGGAAGCCCTGGGAATGAACCGGTGGTAATAGGCTATCTTGCCTAAAAAAGCTTGTAACTCATTCAGTGAAGCGTGCCGAGGAAGGTCGACTATACCTTGGACCAAACTTCCTAGTGGCTGGATGCCGTGCTGAGAGATGGTGTAGCCCACATACTCAATGGACGGTTGGAAGAAGTTTGACTTATGCAGGTTGCAACGCAAGCCCACAGACCTGAATTTGATAAAGAGGGTGCGAAGGTTGTGCAAGTGTTTCTTCGTGCTGTGGCCTGTGACAATTATGTCATCCAGGTAATTAATACAATGAGGGATTGTCGACGTGACGTGCTCAAGATAACGCTGGAATATCGCCGGGGCACTGGATATTCCGAAGGCCAACCGCTGATATTGGTAAAGGCCAAATGGGGTGTTGACGACCGCCAGCCATTTGGAGTCCTCATCAAGTGGTATCTGATGATAAGCCTCCGAAAGATCGATTTTCGAAAAATATTGGCCTCCCACCACGGCGGAGAACAATTCATCAGCACGAGGCAAAGGATAGGTGTCCACCACCAATTGGGAATTAATGGTGGCTTTGAAATCACCACAAAGACATAATTTTCCTGAGGGCTTCCTTACAATAATGAGGGGCGAAGCCCACTCACTAGAAGAAATGGGAAGAACGACCCCTAGGGCTGTCAGCCGGTCTAGCTCTTCCTTTACCTGAGGGTGGAGAGCCAAGGGGATCTGCCTCGCGCATAGAAAACGCGGGCGAGCCGACGCCTTCAACCTTAAGTGAGCTTCAAAATCTGAAACACGCCCCAGACCCTCCTCAAAGATATCTGGAAAGTCTGAGATCAAAGATTCCAATGATTGATACGGAACGTCTTCGGAGACCAACTGTATGGTGTCAGCGATAGAAAAACCGAAAGCTTGAAAGGCATCCAGGCCAAAAAGGTTAGCAGAGCTCGCGTCACTGACAACAATAAAAGTAATAGGCCAAGTGACTGATTTGTAAGTCACGTCGGTAGTGAATTGACCCAGTAGGGGAATGAACTGTTTACCATAACCGCATAGACACCGGTAAACGGGCGCCAACGGGGGTGATCCAAGGTCAAAATAAGTTTGTGCATTCAACAACGAAACTGCCGCGCCCGTATCTACTTGCAGTTGTAACCGGCGCGACCGAACCGACACCTCGATAAAGAGTTTGCGTGCCGATGCGTCGGGAGCCAGGCCCGATGAAACTTCCTGAATGTCAACGTCCATGTCCTCTGTACCTGCTTCCTTCGATTCTTTTGAGGCTGAGCGGCAAACTTTAGCAATGTGACCTTTTCTATTACATTTGCGACAAACGGCCCAACGCTGGGGGCACTCTGACCGATCATGATGTATATAGCACGACGCACAGGATGGCAACAGGGGCCGGCGGCCAGAATTCTGTTTACGTGCTGTGCGGGAGTGGCCGTAATGGCCGGATTGTACCGCTCGCACGTCGTCCACCCCGGACGCAGTGGACGCGGCCGCGCCACCCTGAACCACCGCGACGTCGCACCACGCTTCCAACTGTTGACCGGCGGCGTGAGAGACTTCATACGATTGAGCAATGGACAGGACTTCCTCGAGGGAAGGGTCTTCTAACTGCAGGGACCGTTGCCGGACCTCCCTATCAGGGGCGAAACGAACAATGACGTCGCGTACCGTAACGTGGGCATACGACTCTCGCGACTGCTCCGTGACAAAATGACACTTGCGACTAAGACCGTGCAGGGTAGCGGCCCACGCCCGGTAAGACTGATGGGGCTGTATCTTGCATTGATAGAACTCGACCCTATCCGCCACAACATGCGTGCGGCGGCGATAATATGAAGACAGCAATGAACACAGTGCGTCAAAAGACAAGGACGAGGGTTCCTGCAACGGCGCCAGCCACCGCAAAACTTGATACAGCGAGGGAGATATCCAAGACAAGAAGAGAGCACGACATACCTCCGCATCGGCAACATGAAACGCCTGGAAATGCTGCCGAAGGCGATGTTCATATGCGTCCCAATCCTCCGACGTCTCGTCGTACGGGGGAAAGGGAGGAGGGAACAGCACTGGAGCAGACTGCGTGGAGAGCAACGCCGGAAGCACTTGTTTCATGGTGGCCATGAGCTCCGTCTGCTGCTCAACCAAAACCCACACTCAATCCTCCATGCCGTGGAGAAGCTGCGAAACCGGAACGACGACGCAACACGTGAAAGAACGACCCTACTCGTCACCACTTGTGTAATAACACTGTTCACGTTTACGTCGCACTTCACTTGGCGTAGACCGGGACTGTGCGCTAGGCATGCTCGATGTTAACTGACTGGGCATGGCTTGTGCTGCCTGAGTTGTTGTTGTTGTTGTTGTTGTTACGCCGGCAGAGGTCGCGTCCGAATTCTCGCGTGCCCTCTGGTGGATGGGACTCTACTTGCGGCAACTACCGTCCGTGACGCGCCGTGCTGATGTGCGCCTCCCGCGATCTTTCTGGTGGCTACTACATGAATTATTTCTCTTTTTTTTATGTTATGTGAGAGTTTGTTTTTGGAAATTGTGTGCCTACTGTGAGATATTCTTATATTCACTAGTATAGCACGATAATAAACTTTTTTAGTATCGTAATGTACCTACAACAAGAACTAATGTAAGGAGCCATATTTGAGACAGCTGTGCGCATTCCATAAACAAAATGTTTGATTACTGCTATATCCTTCCACCACTGCTAGACTTTATTGAGAATGTTATTTTTCTGGTGTTTTTTGTTCCCTGGACATCTGCTCCTCTTTTTGTATTTTTCATGAAACATAATTCATTACTTATTTGTTGTATTATGCATCTGTTGTTATTGTTATCCATATTACAGTTTTATATTATTGTTTTTGTATATCCTTCTTGAATTGGGCACTGAGCAAATAAGTGATATGCTTTGGAAGGAGGGCATAACAAGTGAACTGAAAGACAATGTAAGCCAAAATGGACCAAAGTACATGATAAGTCAATACATCTGCATGTAACAGTATTAGCACAGTGGTAAAACTGTAGAATCAGTAGTTGATGTCGGATAAAAAAGGTACCACAGATCAGTGAGACAGCTGACTTCTGTGAAACGGAAAAGAAGAGTATCGTAGAAATAAGTGCAAACTCCCTTGAGAAGAAGGCACTGAGGTTGCAGCATCCAGTCTGAGAATGCACAAGTACAGTATTGTATAATGTACAACAGCCAGTAAGTTATATGTTATTATACATTTCACAGGAATTTTCTATCATATCAAAACACAATTATCTACAACCTCTTTGTTTACAGTAATTCATACTCGAGCTATTTTATGCTTGAAATGGATTATGCTCTCTACAATAAACTGACACAGTTTTGTACCTGTGTCCAAATAATGTTCGTATTTCTGCCCTTCTTACTTGATGTTTCCTGAACTTCACTTTGAATGTTGTCTGAATTTATTACTGTGGTTGGGGATACCCTTTGTTCTGCACCTCACAGTGATTTAGTCATGCTTAAACTGTGAAAACTTAAATGAAATATCAATTTTTTCAGGTGTGAATGTATGCGTGGCTATAAAGGTAAAACTTGCCAGGAAATGGAATTCTGTCAGTTGCAAGACTGCCCTCCAGGCAGCACATGTCGCAATTTGGATGATGGATTTGAATGTATTGCAAATACTACATTCAATGGTCTCAATGCATCCTTTGTTTATGCCTTAAATATAACAACGGATGAAGAGAGAATTATGCAGCAAATGACTAGCTTGAAGATTAACTATCGAAGCCGAACTGGTAATAAAATTTCTTGGAATATAGTATATATGCTTTACATAAACGTGTAATTTTGTAGGTTTTTTAACAATACCTCAGTTGGTGTTCCAAGTTTTGCTGTATACCTCAGTTGGTGTTTCAAGTTTTGTTGCAGTTATTTGAAAACACAGCCTTATGGTGATATTTATCGTGCATTGTATCCATTTGATGAGAATATTGACACTGTGGTAGATAGCTGCATTGTGGATATCACTGCAAAATGTAACATCAGTGAAAAACCTAGTTACACATTGTATTATTTGTCTCTGGTGCATAACTTAATCTATTATTCATCTCTGATAACCACAATATTGTCTATGTTTTTTTCAGTTTGCAGTGTTTGTTAACTGCTATCAGTTGTGGTGATGGTAAAGATGAAATTTGATGCATCAAACTATTCGGTATCATTATGTCCCCATCTGCGGGGGATACTTTGAGAGATGAAACAATGGCAACTGAGTAGAAAGTTCAAGGCCCCTGAATTTATACAGGCATTTCGAGCTGCATACAAGACACCACAATATGCTTTGTGATGCCAAATGCATATGGTAGCATCAGATAGGTGGTGTCATTCTTGACTATGAGTAATTACTTGTTATAATACCACTGTTTGTGCAATGTCAGGCTCCATATTTTATTTTGTTTAACTCCTTCATTTTGTTAAAATTATTGTGGCCTTTATAAATTTCTGTTGCACTGTCATACAGATGCACATGATAATGCATTATCTCCACCAAAACACTAGTCTCAGGAACTTCTATTTCAGAGTCTCCGCACTGTAATGCATGGTTCACTACAGCTCACATAAAGATGTGCAGTTTAGCAACACGGACAGATTGATACCTCCTTACGTAGTCAGCCCATTATCCAAAACAGAAGAGAGGTATTAAATCCTTGGTGGAGAAGGCAAATACAGTATGCAAACCAGATTAATTACAAGAGCAAATCAATTGCTTACAGTCTGATTTTATAAAAGTGGTCACTGATGAGTGGCTGAAAAGATTACTTTGATCAAAAAGAAAGATTTCCAGGAGTAATTAAGAATAACAGTCATCAAAAGGGAAGGAAGATTCCTGCTCACACTGTAAAAGATAAGGCAATGCATGGCGTCCATTGAAAAAGATATGACAATGCATGGAGTTAATGGGTTTTTGTAAGCCCACTAGAAAAATTGATGAATTCCTTGCATCTGTAAAACAAGTACATCATTCGTTGGTTACAGTTGGTATATATATAATTCACTTCAGTTGTTGCCAAATACACTGATGGAAAAGAAATCCCATCACCAAGAACAAGCTGCACAAAATAGATGAAAGTTGGTAGACATGCTTCTACATCTGAAATATGTCAGCTATTCAGATTTTGTGCCAGTTATACAAGAGTGGTGCTAATAGTGCCAATATGAGGATGCAAATCAGATTTGCTTTAAATATGTGCTGTAACGGTCATGAGCATTAGTTACCTTTGAGATTGAATGTAGTGAGTTGATGTTAGTGAAGAATGCATTTAAGATGATGATGATGCTTACTGAGTTTGAACAAGTTAATGTTATAGAGTTACGAAAAGCTGCATGTTCCTTCGGTGATATTGCAGAAAGACTTGACAGAAATGTAACCACTTAACATGATTTCTGGCAGCAGTGGTCACAGGAAGGTACAGTTACAAGAAGTCCAGCCTCTGCTCGGCCAGGTATTCCACTGACCCCAAACCACTTTCATCTGAAACTTCAGGGCATCAAGTGAGAGGTCATTGGAGGACGGAGTGAAAGTCTGTTGTGTTTTTAGATGAAAGCTTATTCTGCCTCGGTGCCAGTGATGGCCATGTGTTGGTTAGGAGGAGGGCAGATGAGCACCTGCAATCAAGCTGTCTGTGGCCTAGGCACAGTGGGCATGCACCTGGAGTTGTGGTCGGGGGTGCAGTTTGTATGACCACAGGAGCACTTTCATGGTTATCCCACATGCCCTGACTGCAAATTTGTACATCAGTCTGGCGATTTGACCCATTGTGCAGCCATTCATGAAGAGCATTCCAGGGGATGTTTTCCAACAGAGTGACGCTCACCCACATACCATTGTTCCAACTCAACATGCTCTACAGTGTGTTGACATGTTGCTTGGCCTTCTTGATCACCACATCTGTCTCCAGTTGAGCCCTTAGGGACATCATTGGATGACAACTCCAACATCATCCATCAACAGAATTAACCGTCCCTGTATTGACTAACCAAGTGCAGCAGGCATGGGACTTCATCCCACAAACTGACATCCGGCTTGTATTTGAAGTTCTGACAGTTAACCATTTGTTTATCTATCAGCATTTCAAATTTGCAATGGCTTTTCTTCCACTTATGTTAACCTGTGATCTTGCAATTGTTATCAGTTAATACCTGGACAAATGTATTCCCGAAATTACATCACTTTACGTTAATTATTTCTTGGTGTTGGGGTTTTTTCCCATCAATGTATTTATATAGAAAAGATGAAAAGTAATAGCAACAATGATTTAGCCAAACACGAGAGAAACTGTGGCCTTGAACAAACTAATAAGTTGGCTGTTGTGAAATTTCTTTACACTGTGGAGACCACGTAGTAAAATTTCATGAAAATAACATTTTAACCAACACAACATGTTATCACTGCAGGCTTATAAGGAAAGACAATAGAAATTTATAAACACAATACTAAGTTTCAGAGAAAGCAAGAGGGTGGTGTCTGTCAGACTCTAGAAGTTTATTGTTGAATTATACAATACTGTAGTACCTTTTTAGTTGTTTATTGGACCCAACTACACTCCTGGAAATTGAAATAAGAACACCGTGAATTCATTGTCCCAGGAAGGGGAAACTTTATTGACACATTCCTGGGGTCAGATACATCACATGATCACACTGACAGAACCACAGGCACATAGACACAGGCAACAGAGCATGCACAATGTCGGCACTAGTACAGTGTATATCCACCTTTCGCAGCAATGCAGGCTGCTATTCTCCCATGGAGACGATCGTAGAGATGCTGGATGTAGTCCTGTGGAACAGCTTGCCATGCCATTTCCACCTGGCGCCTCAGTTGGACCAGCGTTCGTGCTGGACGTGCAGACCGCGTGAGACGACGCTTCATCCAGTCCCAAACATGCTCAATGGGGGACAGATCCGGAGATCTTGCTGGCCAGGGTAGTTGACTTACACCTTCTAGAGCACGTTGGGTGGCACGGGATACATGCGGACGTGCATTGTCCTGTTGGAACAGCAAGTTCCCTTGCCGGTCTAGGAATGGTAGAACGATGGGTTCGATGACGGTTTGGATGTACCGTGCACTATTCAGTGTCCCCTGGACGATCACCAGTGGTGTACGGCCAGTGTAGGAGATCGCTCCACACACCATGATGCCGGGTGTTGGCCCTGTGTGCCTCGGTCGTATGCAGTCCTGATTGTGGCGCTCACCTGCACGGCGCCAAACACGCATACGACCATCATTGGCACCAAGGCAGAAGCGACTCTCATCGCTGAAGACGACACGTCTCCATTCGTCCCTCCATTCACGCCTGTCGCGACACCACTGGAGGCGGGCTGCACGATGTTGGGGCATGAGCGGAAGACGGCCTAACGGTGTGCGGGACCGTAGCCCAGCTTCATGGAGACGGTTGCGAATGGTCCTCGCCGATACCCCAGGAGCAACAGTGTCCCTAATTTGCTGCGAAGTGGCGGTGCGCTCCCCTACGGCACTGCGTAGGATCCTACGGTCTTGGCGTGCATCCATGCGTCGCTGTGGTCCGGTCCCAGGTTGACGGGCACGTGCACCTTCCACCGACCACTGGCGACAACATCGATGTACTGTGGAGACCTCACGCCCCACGTGTTGAGCAATTCGGCGGTACGTCCACTCGGCCTCCCGCATGCCCACTATACGCCCTCGCTCAAAGTCCGTCAACTGCACATACGGTTCACGTCCACGCTGTCGCGGCATGCTACCAGTGTTAAAGACTGCGATGGAGCTCTGTATGCCACGGCAAACTGGCTGACACTGACGGCGGTGGTGCACAAATGCTGCGCAGCTAGCGCCATTCGACGGCCAACACCGCGGTTCCTGGTGTGTCCGCTGTGCCGTGCGTGTGATCATTGCTTGTACAGCCCTCTCGCAGTGTCCGGAGCAAGTATGGTGGGTCTGACACACTGGTGTCAATGTGTTCTTTTTTCCATTTCCAGGAGTGTATATACAACATGTATTTTCAAACATACGACACTGAAATATCTCAGCAAAATATTAATAATCAAGAAGAAAATGCATAAAATATGAAAATGATGTTCCAAAACAGTGGACTTTCTTACATCTCTTAAGAACTTTGAAAACAAAAACATATAACTGTAATCCTGTGCTATGCCACCCTTTCATAAACAATCAAGAATGAGAAACAGAAACAAATTTGCTAGGAATTTCAAGGATGAATTCATATTTTGATGTTGACTTCCAAGGATGAATTCATATTTTGATGTTGACTTCCAAATTTGTTAAGAGTCCGCAATGTAGGCATTATGTAAAGTGCCCCCATTTTAGGCATTACAGAAGTACTGGGTCTTAGTATCTGCCATACACACAATTTTTTACCCATACTGTGCTGGTTTTCTTACAAGGTACATTTAATATCTACATTTATCAAGGAAAGGCACAAGCATTTCATCAATATACATAATACAGCCTGGAGAATAACACTACTGACAGTTCCCAATCATCATCATCATCATCATCATCATCATCATCAAATCGATGATTAAGGACCCTGTAGATCATGTGCTGACTTCACAGTGCTCCTCCATAGATGGCGATCTTTTGCATTTTGGATCCAGTTGTCATGGACTCCTAGCTGGCAAAGGTCTTTCTGTAGCTCATCCTCCCATCGCTTTCTGGGTATTCCGATTGGACGGGTACTATCAGGTCTTCCCATAAGTATGGCTTTTGCTTCAGAGGTGTCTGATCTCCTAGCAATGTGGCCTGCCAAGCTTATTCTCCACGCTTTCAGTTTTTGAACGATGTTCGATTGCCTCATCAGCTCATACAATTCTTGGTTTTTTCTATGTCTCCACGAGCTCCCTTCCTGGACAAGCCCAAAGATGCTTCTCATAATTTTTCTTTCGAGGACCAATAAATTTTCTTCATCTTTTCTTGTTGTGCTTAGGGTTTCTGTCCCATACAACAATACTGACACTATCACGGCATTGTATGCTTTAAGTTTGGTCTTAATTGACAGATTCTTGGATGACATTATCTGCTTTAGACTGAAATAGCTTTTAGACCCATTCACAATATGTTGGTTTATTTCCTGTTTTAAATTATTTAGCCTGTTGAACCATGTACCAAGTATTTAAAATTTACCACTTTAGCAAATTTCCATGTCCCTACCTGTAATGGGATGTCATTAGGGCCTTCTCTTGATACCTCCATTTCCTCAGTCTGTTCCACATTAATCCATAACCTGATCTTACTTGCATTTTGCGCTAGGTC